>NW_018164758.1:92074-97598 GCF_001263595.1 Phalaenopsis equestris | reverse complement strand
GATTCCTAGTTCATATTCCTAGTTCATATTTTCCCCCCAAAATGAAGTGAAACTCCACCAATTTCATTCCTATGGCGTCCAATTCCCCTGATAATCTCAGAATGCGAGTTTTCAATTGGGGAAAGTTTATTAGTGCGGAAGCGCAGTGAATCTTCAACAAGTTACCGTCGAAGAAAAGATTGATCATGGAACAAGGATTTGTAAATTACAGATTGGATGGTCCCATGAAAGTAATTGAATAAATGATAGTGCGGCGAAGATGGGAAGTGTTGTGCTACACTACCGTCGCCGTGGGGGTTCCTGTGGTAAAAGAATTTTATGCAAATTTACATGAAATCAACCAGGGAGTTGTTTATGTGCGAGGAAGATGGATCACTTTCACTCCTGCATGGATCAACAAATTATACATGATCAAAAATGTTCCAGTCTTCCATTATTCCAATTTCATCCCAACGAGAAACCAGATGAGTGAAATTTACCAATATTTAACGGATGAAACTGACGACTGGGAATTAAGAGAAAACATGTATGTTAGTTTTTCTACGACACTTCTACGACACTCCTAAATCCCATTTCGAAACATTGATACTTTTTCATTTCTGCGAAACTGTTACCAACAATGAAGATCGGTAAGGTTTCTAAAGAAAGTGCTATTTTGAATTGCTACATCTAAAGGGGACTACTGATCGATATTGGATCAATAATTGTGAAGTCAGTTTTGGGTCTGATCGTTCATGGATCAACTTATGGGCTTGGAGACCCCTCCACAAATTTCTCACTTTTCAGTAAGTTCCAAGTGTCCTACGAAATTTAGGAAAAGATACTTTTACCTTGGAAGCCCTTATACCCAACTGAGAGATTCCCAGTTTTTGAAGATGAAAATGACATGGCCATTATAGTAGATCAATCATCTCAGAATTCACTGCCACTTCAACCCTTAATTCCTGATAAGTCTCTGGTGATCCTGCGCCGAATCAAGAAATTGGGAAAGGAAGTACAAAATATCATGAATGCAATTAATAATATCTCTGATTTCTTCGATCATCTAGACTGGAGGATGAAAAAACATTTTGATCACTCTGGACATTTAGAAGATAGCTTGATACGATTGATGAGGAGGATGAAGTTAATAGAAGAGGATTCCACTGAAGAGTTTCCATTCCGACCCTTCTACAACCTCTTCGTTCATGTGCAATCAATGGGTGATCATAGAGGAGAATCTAGTACTGAGTCTGAAGATTAATAGATTTATATTATTATCTATCTGCCTATCTATGTATTTTGATTTGAACTTTGTATTTGCTTTGCTTTAGAATTATGCTTTTAGATATCTGTATAGTTGAGACTAACCATAGGATGTTTTATTTTCAGCATTTTGAGTGTTGTAGCTTGAATTGCGATGCTGAATTAATGTATTGAGGTTGAGAAAATATCAAACTTAGGTGTGTTATGTAAGTATATTGTACCCCTTGGAATTTATATATAAATGTGATGTTTTGTGTTGTGAAAGTTTATATGTGCTAAGTCCATCATTTAGTCACTTAAAATTATATATATAATGATTGAAAAAATGTTGTTAAGGCTTGAAATTGATCAAAATCACAAAAATCTGGGATTTGAACCAAAATCAGTAGAGCCCGCCGATGACGCCCTTGACGCCGACGACGAATTTTTCTCAAGACTTAGGATTTAATTCCAATAGAGCCCACCGATGGTGCCATTGACCCCGCCGACGGCGAGCTCACAAAAAAAACACCTTTAACCGATTTTTGACCAGTCAACCACCACTATTCATCATCCCCTTCCTCCAAAAAAATGTCATTTGTGACCTAGAGCTTCAAAGATCTTGGATTGGGAGGCAATTTCAAGGCTTATTAACACCGGATTTGATCATCTCTTGGTAAGAGCTTCACTCCAAACTAAAAATATTTGATTTTCACCATGGATTTCTTCCACATTGAGGAGATCCAAAAAATTTGAGAATGTGAAGAAAATTTGGGAAGAAATTCATGGATCTTAGTGTTGAACTCTTAGAATTACTATTGGAAGCCATGATTTGCATATTTGAAGTAATTTTTAGAATTTTTCTATAATTTGATTACATTGAAATGACCCCATGTCAAAAGAGACGGATTGAGTTCGATGAGTCTCGCTTCGTCAATGCGAGGGCTCAAACAAGATTTACTTCAATATTTAAAGGAAAGAAGTGTATACAATATCGAGTTTTCGAAAGTCCGGGAGGAGAAATTGAACAAGTTATTGCCAAGCGGAGGTGGGAAAACTTTTGTTACACCACCAATAAAGCTGATGCAAACGTTGTAAAGGAGTTCTACGCCAATGTAATCTATTCTGAGGATGGAATCGTTCAAGTGCATGGATTTTATGTTGAGTTTATTGCCGCCATCATCAACACTTTTTATGAAGTCCCAGACTCTTATACCTGCCACTCCAAATCCTTTAGTACAATGGAAAGCTCCCTTAATGATGTGATCAACTTTCTCATTGATGGGAAAGGAACATGGAAGATAAAGCAGTGAGAACGGGTAAAGTTTTCTACTTTCATGTTGAATGCCACCTCTAAGGCGTGACACTATTTTATTTCCTCTACTCTGTTACCAACCTATCACCATAGTGAGGTAACTAGAGATGGAGCTATTCTGAATTTCTGTATTCAGAATAATAGAACTATAAATGTGGGGAGAATAATTTTTAAGAATATATTGACTACGGCGAGGAGTGAGACTAGTAGAGGTCTAGGTCATCCTGCCCTTATTTATGCAATTTGCAAACTTTTTGGTGTAGAAATTAAAGATGAAGAATGAGTTTACCCTATGAAACCCATTAGTAAAACTAACTTGAAAACTTATGAATCCCATGAGAAATGTCCCATGAGAAATGGAGCCATGAGAAATGGAGAACTAGGAGTAGGAGTGAAGAACCTTCTACTAGTAGAGATGTTCCCTGTACAAGTTATGACCTTCCACCTTCTAGTTCCCTAACTGACACTGACTTGATGAATGAGTTGACCTTACAGTGGAAGAGCATAGAATTGATAAATGAAAGGATTAGATGTTTAAAACGTCGACACAATTACGATAGTGAGTACCTTTAGAGGCATTCAGATTTTTAGATAGCTTATTATGAAGCTCAGGCCCAACACTACAGAGGTGAGCCTGATGTTACTTTTCTTGAGTGCCTGCGATATACTCAATATCAGCCCGATCCACCTGCTGATCAAGGTTATGGAGATATAGCTTGGGATTTTGATATTTGAATGTAATTGATGTAGTTATATTTGTACTTTTATTTCTATGATTTTGTTTGTAATAGAAATGGATGTTTGTGTATTTGGACATTCATTTTTAGTATTACGTTGTATTTGGATAATTTTTAATTTTTGTTATAAAGTTAGTGTTATAATTAAACTGACATGTGTAGTTTAATAGATGTTGAGTAGTATTTTGTGGATTGTAATGCAATGTGATCTTTATTTTCACATTTTAATTATAATTGTTTTGTTTAGTATTATGGTTGTGTTAGGAAATATTATGCTTGTTTAATGTTTTAGTTTTATACATATTTCAAAATTTCATTACCCAAAAATTCCTCTAATGATTTATATGTGTAGAAAGCTCATAATATTACAGGCCAGGTGAAGTAGAAATGTTGAGAAGGCCTGCAAAAATTTCAGAATGATTAAAATACCTAAAATACTAAGGTATGATTTATATTTAGAGTTTTTCTTTCCACCTGTATTATTTCATATTGAAAAATTTAAGTTTGGGGGAGAGAAGAAAAAGATTAACTAGTAGATGTCCTCTATATTCAATATTTTCAAAAAAAATATTTATATGATTTTATGTAGTGAATTTAATTCAGGTAACTATATTTTTGTAACTATTTAAATATTATAGTAGATTTAAAGAAATATTTTTGTAATAAAAATTAATTTTGTAACTTAAGATATTTAGTATAAAAGAATAAGGTTATAGTTAATTATTTAAAGTAAAGGAAACTATATTTTGAAGTATTAAGAATATGGAAATTCATTTAAGAAGAAAAGATTGGGGCTCAATGATGTAAAAACTATGAAATATTTATAAGGTAAAGGAATGCTTTGAGTTTCAAATTAAGTTTCAAATTTAGGAAAAGAAAGTGAAGTTCAAAATCATTAAAGGCTATCCAGATATAGTAATCCTCACTTGAAAAAGAAAAAAGAAAGGACTGAAAACAATCTCTGTAAAGAAAAGAAAAATATATAGGATTGAAAGCAATCGAAATGAAAAAGAGAAAAGAAAGAAAAAAAATTATAGAAGTGAGGAGAAGCTTGAGGATATGCCTAATAAAAAATTGGCTTCACTGGACCTACCTAAAGGGAAAACCTAAATACATTCCCGAACTTATATTTATGGAATAGATCTTTTACTATTAGAGTTCACATTAAGCTCCCATCTTTTGAATATTCAAATTGACTTAATATCGCAACATATAGTCATTCTTGAAATGAATAGAAGACTAGAACTCTTAAACTTGATGACTAGATAAACTTGTGGCTACAGAGTTAATTCAATTACTTGAATTTTTTCTGAAAATCTCACTATGATATTTATTTAAATCAAACTTATAGTTAGATGTGCAAAAAGGAGAATTAATAATGAGAGTTAATGATCAAGAAGTAACATTTAATATTGCAAAAGCTATGAAATATTGACCAGAGGAAAATATGTTGATATTTTTATACCTATTTTATACTATTTTTGATGATATTGCACTTTAAGGAAATATATTTTTGATGTTTTGTTGCAGGAATGATGAATTAGGGTCATTGGAGCAAAAAGATGCAAAAAAGAGCGGATTTGGAGCGAAAAGGTCCAAAATGTGCAGAATTAAACTAGGGCACCGACGGCGCCATCGACCGCAGACAGTGCCATCGACCGCCGACGGCGCCTTCGACCGCCGACGGCGCCATCGACCACCGACGACGAGATTTTCCCAGAGCCTACAGGACAAAATTCTTAGTACTCCACCGACGACGTCCTAGAGGCTGCCGACGGCGAGCTCGACGGTTATGCCCAATCAGGCTTTGGATAAGGCCAAATTTTGAAGGGATGCTTAGGCTACTCTTGAAAAAGCTCATCTACAACTTTAAAAGAATGTTTTGGCCAAAAATTGTAAAAGAGAAGTGCAAGAGAGAGTTCTTGGAGGTTAAAAAGGTTTAAATAGTGTGTAAAAATTATGAGGAATTCTTTGAGAAATTGTAAGAGTGGAGGGAAAGTGAGAGATTTTTTCCTCCTTGCTGCTTCAAAGAAGAATTCTGTGTGCTGTAAAGAAAGGAAGAGATTCAGAGGAACTTTGAGGAGTGTTCTTGGGGAGAAATTAGAGATAAGTTATTTACTTGTTGTAGATTGTATGACTTTGATTTTATATATGAATTCCGAGTTTTGTTGTGTTTTCCCCATGAGATCTGAGTAGTTTTCTCTATCTTTCTCCTTGTCTTGAGATTTGTGAAATGGCGATTTGAATT
>NW_018164758.1:63634-91829 GCF_001263595.1 Phalaenopsis equestris | reverse complement strand
TCACCCCCCCTCCCTAGCCGCAGATTCAGTAAATAAGCGTAGGATTAGTCAATGTTTATGCCTGGACCAAAGGGTAAAGAATATGTATGCTCCTATTTGGCATAATATAATTTGAACTAATTCGCTTTATCCATTCACTATAATTTCTTGATAAGGAGAAGGATGCTTTCTTATATATTGAATATCACATTTAAACCTTCATTAATATCATTCGTTATTTAATAGTTATTAAAATTACATATTTATTGCAATTGCCTATTAGTGACAGATAAGCAAACTGAAATTTGTTGTTGTGATTAAAGTATTGCTTTTTCTAAAATCTTAGTTCGTAGTTCTAAACTTACTCCCTGTAAGATTGATATCTAGGACTCCATTGGAGCCCTATATTACTTGAGTGATACATATACTTGCGTTGATAAGTGTGACTTTACAATTGTTGAATATTTATTACATCCTTATTTATCTTATATTCTTAAGCATATATAAAGTCGCGGTCAGGCAGCAACAATGAGCAATGTGGAAAGGATAAGGAAGGGTTAGGGAAGGATAATAACCCCTTTCAAAGCAAGATTTTGGTGAAGCATTGATCCCGACTTTCTATATATAGAGATGTGAAATGCGATATATGCGATTATATTTATAATATTTTAATATGGGATATTACGCAAGTATACATATCTTTATCAAATAATATAAAACTTTCTGATCAATTCCCGAATATCAAACCCATAGGAAGGATTAGTTTTAGATAACAAAATACTTAGCAATATATATTCTTATTCAAAATTAAGATGCTATAATAAAAATAAAAGTTCGATTCTTTTTGTAATTTTTTATAATTAAAAATAAAGTAAGCAATTAATTAACTTAACTAAAATACTTGTAAGATGAAGACAATATAAGTAAAATATATTTTTTCTTATCATGAATCGGTGATAAACATATAAATTAAGTTGTGGAAGTATGCTAAATATTTTATGTAAAATAGGAGCAATAATATTCTTTACCCTTACTAGAGATGTTATAAAGAACACTGGTTAACCTATAGTTTGAATAATCTTGAAGATCGGCTAGGCAGGGAAGATACTAGCTCTCACTCTAGAATTTCATATTCTCTCTCCACATAGAGACTAACATCTCTTATCAAAAAGTAAAACTATAAATCAAATTGGGGGCTTTAGCCTATCACTCTAAAGTCCTCTAATTCTACACCCTTGAAAATATATTTCCCTATTTATTTGCACTCAACCCCATGAATTACATTCTCATTCATGAAATCAGTGTGTGATTCCAACCATTTGTTGACTGAGACAATACCATCTCAGATCTTACATGTTCTCACAACAGGTTCTAACATCTTAATTGGCCAAATCAAGAAGTAAATGAAGTGCAAGGTCTTGAATCATCACAACTTCTTCCAACATTGAAGTATAATACTGCACACAAATTCCTTTAAACATTTAATCACTTATCATTTTAAGAAAAAAGCTAAAGAAAACTACTCAGAATACATGGAGAAAGCACAACCACAAATGAGTTTAAAAGTAGAAATCATGCACACAAACAAGAAATCTAAATTAAAAACCAAGTGTAGTCACAAAGATAAATACTTATCTCAAATTCTCTCCACTAAATATCTTGAAATTCCTTTGAATTATCTTCCTTCTCTCACAATACAAACTAACACTTAAAATAAAATAAAATAAAGTAAAGGTGGCCGGCGACGGGTAAATTTTAGTGGTTGGTTGCTGGCCCCTTCTTTTGGAAAATCTAAATCTTTTCTTATAAAAATCCAAGGGGTGCCTTGGTGTCTCTTCAAAAAGGTTTCTCCATTCAATAAATCTTCTAGAAGTTATCTTCTTAAAAGCCAATTGAATGAATTTTTGTGTCCATGGGCTATTTCCCACGTTTTTACAAGTGTTGCTTTAAACACCTCTTCAAAATTCTGCTCTAATTAATATTTCTTCAAGTAACTAACTTTAGCACTTAAGCGCGAAGTACGTGGCACTTAGGCGCGAATACTCTGGAGCTTAGGAGACAATCCTGGGTGCTTAGGCGCCCAAGTTCATTTTTGCACCTTTCTTCATTTTTGCTCCAAATATGACCATTTTTCACTCCTTTTAGCATTTTCCATCCATTTGATTGCACCTACAAGAAAACACACAAATAACCTTCATTAAAACAAAATATCTCAAAAATACGTATAAAACGTATATATCTAAAAAATATTATCTAAAAAATATGTATAAAAATGTGTACAAAATACTATATATTTTAGGTCTATTAAGCACCGCTTGACCCTTGGATACAACCCAAGAAGGGAAAACAGGATGTTGGTGGCTGTCCCAAACAAACACACGACAAAAAATAAAAAGAAAACACAAAATTAAATATAAGATACTAGGATAACTAAGGAGGGATCCACTGCCATTGGCAACAAGCCCTAGAGTAAAAGAGGGTCGGTTGGCCCATCCAACTCTTAGATCAGTTCGGTGCTGGCGAGGAGACACAACAATTGCAACGCCTATGTGACACCCATGTTAGTCTCCCATTGTTGGGGGAGCTTTGACCTTATCCTTCAGAGCTTTTGTCTCCATATAATATGGATTACAATCAGTGTTGTTGAAGGTAACAAAAATGTTGTAATCTCTTCAGGTTTGAGGGTATTCAAATGTAACAATCAGAAGCATTTGGATTCGATTGTTAAATGTACTATCACCCAAAGCACTTAAGATGGGTTTTCAAATTGCACGTAACCATCTCTATCTGTCCAACCATCTGTGGGCATCTTGTTAAACTGAACCAAAACTTTGTATTGAGTGTAATCTACAAAAAATTTTAAAAGTAGCCTTGGCTCATCTCTCTTTGAAATGAAGATAAACTAAACCTCCCTTAATAGTGGCGGCTAAGGTGACAAATTATTGTTGACCTTACTTTTTTGAGGACTCACCCCACACTTTGCCCATGACTTTAGATCAGGGCTATGACTTTTAGTAATCCATTAAGGCAAGCTCAAGCCCTCTAGCCCTATGGGCAAGACATTCCCTGGGTCATCCAAGTGAACCCAAAATGCTAGGAACTTCTCTATAAGCCCTAGAGACCACCACGAGTACAAAATTTATAGTGAGGGATGTATCCACCCTAATTGATCTCTAGTCTCATCAGAGGTCTCTCTAACCCCACAAAACCTTACATATCAAACCAAAACCCTATTGTGTCCATTTGACCTCAAAATTTAGTGGCACCTTAGGGTGGTAAGAAAATAGGCTCAACCTTGATTTGGACAAAAAATTGACCAATTGACCACCTTACCCTTCAAAATAACCTTCACATCATAATAATGTCCATAAAATTAACCCCATGTCCATATGGGTCCACAGGGTCAAAGCTATAACCATGTGGCCAACTCAACCACTATAGGGTTAATTTCCATACATTATATTTCTCTTAATTAATAAATTAATCAAAAGGATTTTTGTGGTGGGCCTAGCCAAGCCCAACCCTAGAGAAATCAAACCCAATTCATGGCATGCACACTCCTAATGGATCATCCATGACCCAAGGACTACCCACCATGACATGGTCAACCCAATAACCCAATTCAAACCCAAACCAGCCTTTGAATATTCAACATATCTGGTTTATCATGAGAGGAGATACATGTCACCCTACATGGCCTTAATCTTAAATCCTCTTGAACCAAGATTGGGTGGTCAAGCCGGGCCACCTCTGAGCCAATTGTCCACCTCACCACTTCCAATGAGCTTAAAGCCTTCTCCAACTCATGTTCTCCTCCATACTCACCTCCATGATGATCACACCATGGGAAATGAGAAACTTAACTCTAATGCCAAATACATCTTTTGAAGTCCTATGAGGCCCTTTGAGCATCCACCAAAACTCCTCCAACTATCTTTAACCTCCTCCATTGACACCCATGGTTATTTAAGGAGCAAACCTGAGAGCATGAACACATGAAAAACCCCCATATAGAGCCTTCAAACTCTTTTGCTTCCAATATCAAATTTTCTCTCCATAACCTAAACATTCAAAACCCCATCTTTTCAGCCCATCAACCCCATTGAGAAACCCTAATTTCTCAAGCTAAAACCAGTACATTTTAAAGCTAAACATGAAATTCTTCAAAACCTAATTTTAAGCATCCTAAAAGCTTCCTAGAACCATCACAACACTCCTCCAATTAAAATCAAGCCTTCTCGCGCCCCTAACCTACTCCAACACCAAAACCACATCATTCATCCTAGTCTATAGTTAGGGCCGATTTCAATCCAAATTGAGCTAAGGAGAAGCTTCGTGAGATCACAATGGTCATGTCTATCAAACCCAATTGAGGCTACACCTCTTGGGACCAGGTATGGTTCAAGAACCCAAAAATTTGCTTTGGGTTTGGTCTTTTGTGAAATAAATGAATGTACCATGCTTAATGAACGATATAGATGTGTTCTTCTAGGTTAGATGAAACTTGAGGAACAAACCCCACGAGAGTTCATGAAAAATTAAGGAAGAAATTAGGATTTGATCATTGATGGTTCTCAGGTTATTATCCCATTGGGACAATGACCGGTGGTTGTCTGTTTCCATGCATTAGAAAAGAGCTGTGGTTATTAGTGCGGACCATCGTACAGTGTAGGGGAGGAGTACCAAACCTCGAGACAACGCGACATTGATGTGGAAAGCATTGCGAACCAGGCGAAGCCGCACAGACATTCGGAGCAGACAAGCATGACGCTGCTGTTGAATGCATAAGTCGGAAAATCCAGAATTTCCTTTTTAAATAAATCCAAAAATTAGATGGAACCCTTAAAAACTCTTAACTTGGTGTAGAAAAATCACAGAAATAAAATAAAAATGTCCTTAAACTTAGTGAAAAGAGGGTAAAATAAAAAAAATATATATATAGAAAATAATTGAATTATATTTATTTTTTAATTTGTTAAATACTCCTAAGAGTATTTTAATTATTAAAAATTAATTATAAAGGGTAAAAGTATTTGAAATTTTGAGGTAATTTTTCCTCTGAAGTTAAGAATAATCTTTATTTTTCCCATGATTAGAGGAAAACTCTAACCCTAAAATGATAAATTTTCTACAAAACATGTAATTATTTTAAAAATAATTACAAAAATTAAAAATTAAAATAAAAAATATAAACTAAATTGGAACAAGAAAATAAAAATTAGGATAGTGAAATTAAACCATAAATGAAATATTAGAAAGTTACGGGTAAAATTGTAAATTTAAATTTTTATACTTTAGCCCAAATTTGTCCCTAAGCTGGTTTAAAACATTAAACCAATCCTAAATCTTTAATATTGAAGGGTTAACATCATGATTATCCTTCTAACCAGGAACTTAACCCTAAATTTTGGGTTAAACACACATTTGACCCAAATTAACCCTAAACTTTGGGTCTAGCCCCCATTAGACCTAAACTTTGGGTCTAGCCCCCATTAGACCCAAACTAACCCTAAACCCTAAGGTTCAACCCAAATTGAACCAAACATGATCATTAGGTCGAACACGCATTTGGTGTAATGCAACTTAACCATAAACCTGGGTTCAACCTTACTTTAACCTAACCCTAAATGTTGGTCCTAACCCATATTAGACCCAACGTTAACCATAAACCTAAGTTCAACCTAACTTAAACCTAACCCTAAATGTTGGGTCTAACCCATATTAGACCTAACCTTAATTGTAAACCATAAATTCAACCTAATTTGATTCTAACCATAAGTGTTGGGTTTAACCCACATTTGAACTAACCTCAACATAAATCCTCAGGTTCAACTTAAATTAACCCTAACCCCAGGTTAAACTTAAATTGAACCTAATCCTAAATGTTGGGTCTAACCTCAATCCTAAATCCTTAGGTCTTTTGAGCTTTGTAGTGAGCTAAGTTTAATCTAAATATATTTGAGGATTAGTTGGTATATAAACCATAATTAATCTCCTTCAAACACTACAAGCTCAATTTTGCTTATCCCTCTTCTTATGGGTTAATTAAGGTATAGAATTGAGCACAACTTAAACTTACCGAACTTTGGGGTGACCTATTCAGCAACATAATGATGCGACGGTTATGTGGTGCGTTGTAAATATCTTTTAATTCTACAATACACACTTGGCAACATGAGTAATAAATATGCAGTTAAATCCCAATAAAAATAAATTCAATATAAATAGTTTTAACTTTTAAAATATTTAAGCTAGAAAATAATAATAATAAAGCAATTATACGTATTGCTCAAGTAATAAAAGGCTCTAATGGAGTTCTAAGTATCGATCCCACAGGTAGTTGGAAATTCTTATGGTTATAACGTCAAAAATAATATTCAAACTATAAAGCTTAAGTAAGCAAAACAAATCTAAAGTAAATTTAATGTGCGCTAAATGAAATGCAGTTAAAAGAACTAAGTTACTAAACTAATTGCTGAACTTAAAAACAAAACTTATAAAGACTAGACAAAGTTTTGTAGTGAAGAGTTCAAATTTAAGAAAGCATCCTTTCCCTTTACAATGAGCTTATAGATTAAGAAGTAATTAAAATCATTTAAAATACATATAAACTTGTATTCTACCAAATAGGAGAAATTCTCTTCTTTACGCTCTGAAAGTGCATAAAGAACATTGATTAATCTAAAGTTTGGTCCCTAAATCTGTGGTTAGGTTGAGAGGATATTAGCTCCCACTCCAGAGCTCTCACTTCCCCCTTGCCTAAGGGCTAACAATCTCGCTTTAGTTTCCAATCAGCTAGACCAAATTGGGGATTTTAATTTGTCACCTTAAAATCTCCAATTCTACACCTATCAAAGTATATTTCCATCTTCATTTGCACTTGACCCCATGAATTACATTCTCACCTATGAAATTGAATGTGATTCTTACATTATTGTAGAAAGCACAACCCTTTCGGATCATTTGATTCTCAACAAATTTTAATCTTTTAAGTGGCCAGATCAAAAAGTAATTGAAGATCAAAGTTTGAATCATCAAAATTTATTGACATTTAAAACCTTACAAAACAAAACTAATTCTTCACAAAATCATATCTCATTATAGCGAGAAGGATAAAGAAGAATACTCCTAATTAATGTGAAGGATAGAATAAAACACAGATTTCATATATGAAAATAAGTTTACAAAATAAAGAAAGAAAAGAACACAACTTATCTCACACTCCTTCCTAAGAAAATTCGTAGAAGTTCCATTTAAGCACTTTCTCTCTTTACAATCACACTCAATTCTCTCTTAGAAGTGTAATGGAGAATAAATCCCTCACCTTTCCTCTCCTCTTACAATCCTAGAAGAAAATCCTCTCTTCTCCAATACTTCTCTCTCACGCCAAAACCTTCCTCTCAATCTCACGCCGCTCTCTTTTTCAACTCTAGACTCCTCTCCTTTTTAATCGGGGCCAGCCCTCTTTCTAAAGGAATTTAAAATTCCCTCATATTTCTCCTTAAAAGTCACATCTCTTAGCACTAAGTGACAAGTCCCTTAATCCAAGAGACATATTCCTTCATTAAAAAGATTTTCCAAAGTGTCTAGATGCATTGAACCACTCCATGGATTATTTGGAGCCTTCAAAAATTGGTCAAAAATAGTCACAACTCCATATTAATTTGTCTCTGACACTTCTGGAGCATGTTCTGGTGCCTACCTAATGAAGTCCATGCTGTTCTCTGGATTTTGGCACCAGGATCATGAAAATCTCTATTTTGGCTCTAAAATTTGTCCTGTTTGCTACTTTTTTCTCCAAATACCTAAAATTAATATACTTGAGATAAAAATATGAAAATACCCTTCTTTAAAGTGCAATATCACCAAAAATAGCATAAAATATATACTTAAATTAGTACATTATTTAAGTGTATCAAAATCCCCTAAACTTAAATGTTATTTGTCCTCAAGTGACTCTTGTACTACATAAGAATATGACTTATGACAGAGATTAGCTTTTAAAATTTTATAATTTGGTTTAATAAATATAATTGTATAACCTAAGGAAAACTTTTAACAACTTAGGTTAAAATTATAAGTATAATAACACTTAGTAATCAAGTGTAAGAATTTTGAATCTCCATTCATTTCAAGAAGAATTGTAATTTCTCATATCAAGATACTTAGAATATCCATAAGAAAAATAATTTCATGAAAACTTTATTAGCAAGGATGCTAATACTCAAATACAAGTTTAGAAAATGTAATAAAGTTTTTTTTCCTTAAGTTGATTCAAGTGAAGCCAATTTTTTATTAGGAATTTCCTCAAGTTTCTCCTCACATATTTTTCTTTTCTTTTTCTTTTTCTTTTCTTTTTATTTTCTTTTCTTTAGGATCTTTTTCAATCCTTTCTTTTCTTTTCATTTTCATGTGAGGATTATTATATCTGGATAGCCTTTATTAATTTTGAACTTCACTATCCTCTTCTTAAAGTTAAAACTTCTTACCTTCCATCACTTCATAAATTCATATTAGCTTTGAACATTTTTTCATAAAATCACATTCTTTTCATCTTACATAAAACTCTAAGATTCTTAATACTTCAAAAATACAATTTCATTTACTTTAAACAGAAAAAACATAGTCTTATTCTTTCATACTAAATATCTTAACTCTAGAATCAACCTTCATTATTAACAAATTTTGATTAAATTTACCATAATATTTACAAACAAAAATATAGTTATTTAAAGTTAAACTCTAATATCCATGGTCATGTTAAATTAATTTTAAATGTATAGTTAATTGAGGACAAATAAAATTTAGTTCACTTCTTTTAAAGAAGTTTTTCTTTCCCCAAATTAAATAATAAGTAAAAAAGTAAAACATGTAGTACAAAAAATTTGCAGGTGAAAGAAAACATTAAATGCATAAAAATAAAACTAACATGTAGAGGGTTCTGAATAAGAAACTTAGCTCTGATATTTTACAGGTGCCAACTTAAAAAGTGTAGGCTTTAAGGCATTAAATAACATAATATATAAAAAGGATTTGCTAAGAAAAAAATAAATTAAAGACTTAAATAATAAACTAAAGCAACTAAAAATGCTAAAAAGTAAAAATCTACAATTTACAGCAACCTATACAAACAAGTTCAGTTGGTTCACAAACCAAACACATAAATTGTTCTAACTTTACTCATCATCAATAAAACAAAACAAATAACAACACAGAAAATCAAACAAAACCCAAATAAAACTTACTCTTCATCATCCTCCTCTCCCTCATCATCATCATCATCATCTTCTTCTTCTTCTTCTTCTTGCACATAAGGCATGAAATTGGGACATGTAGGAAACTCTACAGTATGATCACCCCTAAAAAATCTAACCATCGACTCTTCATATGTAATGTCGTATTGGACTCTTCTCTGCTTATATTCATCATTGTAAGATTTTTTGACTTCCAAACCACCTATTATGTTCTACATTGCTACACGATTTGATTTCTGAATCATTAACGATTCCATAATATTTTCAAGTGAAACATAACTGGAATTAGATGGTCCTGTAGCTGATGTTGAGGGTCTGTTACTAACACCACTCCTCGATCCAGGAATTGATTCAAACTTATGGACTGTGAGTTTTCCAATTAGCTTAAGTGGTTGCATCATTTCTTCATTCCTATTAAAGTCAACTCCTAATTGTTCACATAAAGTGAAAATCAGGGCAGGATAACCCACTAGCTGTCCCACTTCTAGCTATACTCTAAGTATTATACACAATAAGAGCACCAATATCAACTACTTTCGTTTGTTGAATGAAGAACTTCAACACTGCTCTTTCATTAGTTACTTCACTCAGGTAATTAAATGGAAGTAACTTTGTAGAGATGAAGTATTGTCATGCTTTAGATTGAACATTCAACATGAAAGAAGAGAAATTGACTTTGTGATTATTTTTAATCTTCCATTCTCCTCTTCCATCAGTAAGATAGGCAATTACTTCATCAAGTGATGAATCAGTCAACACAAATCCAGCATACTCACAATGAAATTCATTTCGCAGCCCAAAAAGTTCATTGATTCTTCTTCGAGTAAATTCAACATGCTTACCTCTAACATAAATGTGGTCATCCATAGTCATCCACAGATTGGCATAAAACTCTCAAATCACAGGACCAATGGCTACTGTAGTGAAGTAAAAAAAAGTTTTCCACTTCCGAACAATGATCAACCTTTCAATCTCTCCTCCCGGATTTGAAAATTCTTGCTCCTGAATCAACTTCCTCGAGCCCCCATTTGACTATTATAAAAATGTTGAGCCTTAAAATTAAAAAATCTCCTTTCATCAAAATCTCCCATAGGCTTTCCTTTCTTTACTCTTGGAGCCATAGGAATTTCTATATAATTTTAAAAAAAAAATCCAAATAAATTCATAATATCATAAATCAAACTCCAAAAGTAGGAATATTTGGTAAGAAGCTTTTCACCGTGGGTTCTCTTTAAACTTCTTGAAAAACTCTCAAAATTTGGATTTCCAAAATGTTGGATAAATCCATGGTGAAAATAAAAAATTTCTAAGTTAAAGTGAAGCTCTTACTAAGAAAAGATGAAATCCAAGACTTTTAGGCTTAAGAATCTCCTCAAATCCACCAAATATCAAGCCCTAGGTTGAGTTTCAGCCGAGGTTTAGAGATAGGAGCTGACTCAAGCAGTAAAAATGGAGTTTTATAGGGGTATTTCATGGTTTTAAGTGAATCTGGTTTTCGGGAAACTGTCGCCTCAGGCGCCAACACAAAGAGTTTTGAGATTTCAATTTTCTTTGAAAATCTGCTACGTACAACACCACATTAACCTCTAATTAACTTAATTAAACACTTATACTCATAATTAAATAATTTTCTAACACATAATTTCACAAACAACATAAAACTCACATTTACATATAAAATCCAAACGATTACAAACTAAACCAAACCGTATAACCTAATGTTGAAAACTAAGTATTAAATACTCAACATTTGATACAGATAAAGTTCAACAATAACAGAAAATAAAATCCAATGCAAACACAATAGCATATATAAACAATAATAATTATGAATTCCATACTAAAACAAGTTGAAGCATCTTCTTCACTTTCGTCTTCTTGAATGTTTCCTAAGGATTTGTAGTGCACGTATAAGTTGTAAAAAGGTTGGTGAGGAAATTCATCCATCGAATCTTCTTCAACCCAAGTATTTTTTGTAAACATGCACACCCAACCTTCTTCAATACGTCTAGTGTGTTCATAGTGTTCCTTCATCCTTCAATCCAGGTGGTTAAGCATTTCAGAAATATTTCCAATTGAATGCATAAGATTATGTACCTCTTTTTCTAACTTCTTAATCCTTTCTAATAGTGCATTCAAACTAAAGTAAGGCTAAAAAGACAATGAATTTTCAGATGAATGATCCATCAATATATTCATATTGCTCTCCTCCCTAATTCATATGCAGTTGCAATAAACTTCTGGGTTTATAGGATTCCAAGGGAGAAGCACTTTTTCCTAACTTTCATAAGGCACTTGCAACTGGCCGCACAACATGAATATGGTAGATGGATGTCCTAGTCAAGAATTAGATCCATTGATGATTAAACCCAAAATAGAATTTAATATTAAATCACCCACATCAATAGGTCTTCCAGTTTGGATACAATAATTCAAAATCGCACTTCCTTCGTCATTTTACTAATTTACATAGTAGGGAATAGTTCTGATGTAATAAAGAAATGTCATGCCTTCGATGTAAGATTCAGTAATGATGAAGGAAAACTTACATATCCGTTATCATCTTCATCAGTAAGGAATCTATGAATTTCATTCATGTTCTATCTCGTAGGGACAAAATTCACATAGTGACAAATAGGGACACTTTCAATCATAAACAAATCATTTATTCTTAAAGAAGTGGACTGTACCCAAGTGCATCAAACATAGATGACTCTTTAGTTAATTTAATGAAGATTAGCTTAAAACTTCTTCACAACAAGAACTACTACCGCGACACTTACAAGAACTACTACCACAACAGTATAATAAAGTACTTCCCAGCGTCTCTGTGCAATAATATCCTCCACTCGAGTATTCGGTGTGTTGAATCCTAGATTCACAAATCCTCATTCTTTAATTAGTCTCTTCTTTACAAGAACACAATTATATACTTCTGCGCATCAAAACTGATGAACTTCTTCATATTAAAAAACCCAAATCTAGCGGTTTCTTTAGAGCGGGAAGCCATGGGATTTGAAAAATGGAAACTTTCCCTCCATTTTTCACTCTTAAATAACTTTCAGATTCAATTTTTGGGAGTTACTAGGAAGAAAACCCGCCAAAACCGCCTAAAATTGCCTTTTGAATCGTCTAAAGTCATTTCGATCTTTGCGGCGCTTTTGGCGTCAGCTCTCTGGAAAATGGCACCTCGAGCGCCAGTTCAGATTTTTGCACCGTTTCGTTTTAAATCCAAATAATTCTCAAATAATCTATAAAATTGGGTAAATGAAGATGTTTATAAGTATTTTCCTACTATGTAAGTTTCTCAACTACACGAAATTCATAAATAAAACACACATATATATATATATATATATCAACATATAAGCAGGAAAAAATAATATAAATATGGGTTGCCTCCCACAAAGCGCTTGATTTAATGTCGTCAGTTCGACATTTGTAGTCTTTACTCTAGGTGACCCAACATTACTGTCTCTTTAAAACTGGTCTTTGACTATCAAAATATGGTTTCAATCTGTGCCCATTCACTTTAAATATCTTTCAAGTCTTGGGATCTTTAATATTAACAACTAAATATGGATAGACTTTTACAATTGTGAATGACCCTATCCACCTAGACTTAAGTTTTCCAAGAAATAATTTCAATCTTGTATTGCATAATAAAAATTCATGTCCAGGCTCAAATTCTTTTTTTATTATCTTTTGATCATGTCATTCTTTCATTTTCTCTTTATAAATCCTAGCAATATCATAAGATTTATTTTTAATCTCTTTAAGCTCATTTAGTTCCAATAATCTTTTCTCACTAGCATCTTTTAAATTAAAATTAAACTTCTTAATAGCCTAACAAGATTTATGCTCCAATTTTACTAGTGAGCGACAAGTCTTCTAAAAAATTAATCTATATGAGTACATTCCTATGGGTGTCTTATAAGCTGTCCTATAAGCCCATAATGCAATATCTAATCTAGCAGACCAATCCATTTTATTAGGATTTACAGTTTTTTTTTCAAAATTCTTTTGATTTCACGATTAGATACTTTTGCTAGACCACTAGTCTGAGGATGATAATCAGTTGTAATCCTATGTATAATATTATATTTTTCCACCAATATTTCAATTCGTTTGTTCCGAAAGTGAGATCCTCCATCAGTGATGATTATTTTCGGCATTCGATATCTTATAATAATATTTTTTGATTAAAATTCACCCCTTGGTATCAGATTAATTGGATTACTGGTATACAATCCTTGAGTCTGGAGGCTAGGCTATCAATTTCTTAAACATATAGGGAAGGTAACAAACCTGCACATTGGCTTGTCAATACTGGCCTACACTCTCAGACTCCCTTGATAGATAATTGTACCACTCCTTCTTTAGATTTACTGTTGAAAGGAGATCTTGTTGATCTACCTTTCATAAGAGTTTTTTCTGCTTAACTTTTGGGAAGTGCTTTGTTTTTGATAAAGGAAATATCATTTTTGATGGATGGTCTCTCTCTGATGGTGAGCAAGTCAGCACCTCTTCTTGATATTCTAGAAGAGGGTGTGTGAGATATCATGTTTAACATAATGTGTTGGAATATTAGGGGAGTGGCAGACCCTTCCTCCCTTAATATACTTAAGCACTTATGTAGGGTTCATAAGATTTATATTTTTGCTGTTCTTGAACCTCTTATCTCCACTAATATAGAGCATTTTTGTAGAAGTTTTAAGAGCTATACTTTCTTTGCTAATAAAAATAACAAAATTTGGATTTTTTGGAAGCGTGATATTGACCTGACTATTTTTTAGGATGACGAGTAATTTGTTCTGCTCTATTTTAAGCATGATAAATATTCTACTTGGGTCACTTTTGTTTATGCTAGCCCTCTTCTCCAGGATAAATATTATCTGTGGTAGAAACTCGCTTTGGTGGGAGACTCTATTACTGATAATTGGGGGTTGGGAGCGATTTTAATATGATTATGAAGCCTTCCGAAAGAAGATGATGGGGGAGATATAACTCTATGCTTATTAATCATTTCTGTGATAAGATTAACGATGCTGGGTTATTTGATCTTGGTTTTACGGGTCCTCCCTTCACTTGGAGGCGAAGATCCCTTGCTCAGCGGCTTGATCATTTCTTTGACAATCAACACTTCCTTAAGCACTTTCACGTTTCAAAAGTTAGACATTTAAATCATGCTGCCTCTGATCATAATCCCATTTTATTATCGCTTGCCTTCACTTTTAAGCCTTCCACCTATCATTTTAAATCTTAACATCTCTGGACCTCTCATGAGACTTTTTTGCATCTTATTCAACAGGAGTGGAATGTTGAGTGTGTTGGTCACCCTTGGTTCATTCTGTGGTAGCTTCACAAAAAGGTCACTGTGAATCTACATAAGTGAAATTTAAATATTTTTAGTAATGTTCATAAGAAGGTTAAGGAGGCTCAAGCTCATGTTAACAAGCTTGAGGAGCAAGTTATTTGTTCTCCTGAACATGTTGAAGATTTAGCTACTGCTCATTCTAAACTTTTGGAAGTTATTTCTTTGGAGGAAGGTTTTCTTCAACAGAAAGCTAATGATGTCAACTTTTCCTCTGCAGATCATAATACTAAATATTTTCATGCCTCCATTAAGCATAGGAAGAATATTAATACTATCCTCAAAATTTGTTCCCCTTCTGGGTCTTTCTATACTCTTGATAAGGATGTTGGTTAAAGTGCTGTGGATTATTTTACTGATATCTTTATGACCAAAACTCAGGTTATGCCAGTTAATACCACTCTTTTTGATGATGAACGGGAGTATGTTTCCTCCTTTTCCCTTTGTGAGATCCCCACTGAGTAGGATATCTTATCAGCTTTGAGGGACATTAATGCCAACAAAGCTCCTGGTCCTGATGGGTTTACCTCTTCCTTTTATGTATCTTGCTGGGATCTTATAAAAAAGGAAGTCACCCTTGCTTTTCAAAGTTTCTTTTGGGGGGAGGATCTCGGGAAGTATTTCACTTCCTCCATGATTCTGCTCAATCCTAAGGGTAATGATAAGTCCAGTTGGGATAAATTTTGCCCTATTTTCCTCACCTCCGTCATTTTCAAAGTTTTAAGTAAATTGATTCTCGCAAGATTGCAGCCCATGTTACCTAAGATCATTTCGCCTCATTAGTCTGCTTTTGTTAAGGGTCGGGAAATCACTGATAACATTTTACAGGCTCAAGAACTTATTGAAGATCTTGATAAAAAATGTCGGGGTAGTAATATGATTTTAAAGCTTGATATTAAAAAGGCCTTTGACACTATTAGTTGGGATTTTATCATTAACATTTTGCATGCTCGTGGTTTCCAGCATAATTTCATCTCTTTAATTCAACGGTGGCTTCAGAACAATCATTATAGTGTGATGGTGAATGACAATACTTACGGCTTCTTTTCTGCCCTGAGAGGTATTAAGCAAGGGGATCCCTTATCGCCTACCATTATCATCATTGCTTTTTATTACTTCTCTCATCTTTTCAATAATTTGCAGCTCAACAAGTCTTACACTCATTTCTATCATAAATCCTCGGTTCTTGTCAGTCATCTCGCTTATGCAGATGATGCTATTTTGTTCTCTAATGCCAGTAAATCTACCATTAAGGTGTTAATGTGGGTTCTTGAGGAATTTCAACAAGCTTCTGGGTTACGGTTTAACAAAGACAAATATAATTTTTTCTTTGGTAAGAATGTTAAGAGCTCCATTGTTTCTTGGGCTATTTTTTTTACTGGCTTTCATTCTGCTTCTCTTCCTATCAAGTATCTCGGGGTCAATCTTTTGAGGGGGCGTAGGAAACAAACGCAATTTGACGATGTGGTTGAAAGGATTAAAATAAAATTGATGATTGGAGGAATATTTTTCTTTCAAATGGTGATCGCCTCACCTTACTTAAAAGTATCTTATTTAGTATTCCTCTGTACACCTTAAAAATTCTTAATCTCAAGAAGAGCACTCAACTCTCACTTGAGAGACTTTTTAATCCGTTTCTCTGGTCGGGTGGTTATTCTAATGAGCATTGGACTTCTTTTTATAACGTTTGCAAGCCTATTTCTGTTGGGGGGTTAGGGCTTAAATGTCTTGATAAAATCTCTAATATTAATATTAATATTCTAATATTAATATATGCAAACTTTGGTTTAAATTTTGCTCCAATGACTCTTTATGGGCTAATTTCCTCTTTCACAAATATTGCTCTTATCATCATCCGACTGTTGTTCAATGGAAGGTGGATGACTCTATAATTTGGAAAGCAATGCTAAAAGTGAGAACTTTGGCTAGTAATTTTATTTTTTGGGATGTTGGTGAGGGCAATGTATCAATTTGGCATGATCAAAGGAGTTTGGGTGACAATCTTGTGTCGCCTTCGAGAACCCCGCATGATTTAATTCTTTCAGATCTTTGGTTTCAAGGCAATTGGGATGTCAATAAATTAAATGATCTTTTTGGTCCTCTTGAGGCTGCTAAGATTGCTAAACTTCCCATAAAGAATACTACAAAGGATTCTCCTTTATGGAAATCAACTGTTGTTTTATCCCCCACAAAAATGCTTTATATTAATATTTATCCCTATAGCACGTGGAGGTGGAGTCATGCAATCTAGAACAAGCTTATCTCTCCTTCTATCTCTTTTTTCTTATTGAGATTTTTCTTAATTTTTTGCCTTTGGATGATATTTTGAAACTTAAAGGTTTAAAAATGTTGTCCCAATGTTATTTATGTAAAAAGGACTCTGAAATGGTTGCTCATCTATTTTTTCTATGTCCTTATGCTGCTCATATTTGGAATATATTCGGTAACCATTTTAACTTAAAATGGCCTTGCTCTTTTGCTATTGAGGATTATTTAAATATTTGGAAAATTTTTATGTCCGTTGATAAAAATTTGTTGTGGTATCCTCTTGTGTTTCTTTGGTTCATCTGGATGGCTAGAAATGGGGCTAAGTATGGTAATAATTTGTCTGCTCCTCATATTACTCTTTCTAATATACTTGCTCACTTCAAATGGGCCTCTCGTTCCCTTTCTTTGCCGGGTGATATTATTTAGTTTAAAGTGGGTAGGATGGCCATCTTCAGATGGCAACCCCCACCTTTGGACTGGGTTAAATTTAATTTGGATGGCAGTTGGATCTCCAGCGTGGCAGGTGCGGGTGGAATCTTACGGAATCATTTTGGATAGTGTTTATACTTTTTTGCCTCTCCGATTTGTGCTGCCTCTCCTTTGGAGGCAGAAAGTTGGGCTTTCCTCTTAGCTATACAGGTTGGGGCTAGGCTTAATTTTACAAAAATCATTTTTGAGTCAGATTCTCAAATGCTTATTGATGAGTTTTACAATACCACTATGCCTCGATGGGATTTTCTTGCCAATATGAATAGAATTTGTGATTATATCCAAAGATACAAGTTCATTTTTCATTTGTCTTTCATATACATAGAGGGTAACTCTCCAACCAATTGGTTAACTTGTTTGACTAAGAATTCTTCTGAGGTTAGCTGTGGCACTTTCCCCATGCCACATTTTTGCACTCTTTTGAAAGGAGATTTGCTTGACTCTCCTTTTTTGAGATGCTAATTATTTGGTCTGTTTTCTGTTTCTTTTTAGCTTTGGTGGAATTGGCATTTTTTTCCTTTTATATTTTGATTTTGATGGATGATGGAAGCCGGGACTTGCTTGATGGCTTCTTTACCACCTTTACTATATTTGGTTACTGCAATTTATCTGGAATCTTTGTCAAAAATGGCTGGTTGATAGGATTTGTTGCGAGGTTCTCTTAATGATTTACACTTTACCACCTCTAGATTATGTGGTCATTTGTTTCTTGCAATTTGGTGGAAGCTTGGTCAAAGCATGGATAGTAGTGTGGACTTGCTGGGTGGTGTTTTTACATCCTTACCACCTTTAATTTATTTAGCTATTGCTATTTTCCTGGAGCAGGGTCACGCCTAGCTGGTATTTGGTTTTGCTCGGTGGTTTTTCCCTTTCATTTACATTATTACCACCTTTTTTCTTAGGATTTTGCTTCTTACTTCGGATTTCTGGAATATGGGACATGCCTGGTGGCTTCTCTATAAATTACTTTTTTACCACCTTTATTTTATTTGGGTATTATTTATTACCTAAAGGCTTGGGCCAAAAATGGTTGGTATATTGGAATTGCTGGATGGTGTAATGATTTATTTTCTACTATCTTTAAGTTATGTGGTCTTTTGCTCATTTCAATTTTGTGGGAGCTTGTTCAAAGAATGGATGGTATTATGAACTTGCTAGGTGGTGTTTTTTACATCTTTACCACCTTTAATTTATTTGGATATTGCGATGTTACCGGAGCTGGAATATCCGCAGGAAGTACTATCTTTAAGCTAACTCTACTAAATGGTTTTATGAATTTTTAGCTCGATTTCCTTCTGATCCCTTATGTTAGATCCCTTATGTTATCTTTACTGATGCTTTTCTGGCACTTTTTGAGGATTTTCTTGTTGCAGGTCGTCTTTTTTAAGTTTTTGTTGCAGCGTCTTCCAGATAGTGTAACTTTCTTTTGGCGCAGGATAGGATTGGCTGGAGCTGCTCGAAGCATTTTTGTTTTGGATCTTTTGTATTTTGGGTTCAATAGAACTTTTGGTGTTTTGCTTAATTTTTGGCGTAGCATTGTACTGTGGACTCTGGAACCCCTAGGCTTAATGTATATTTTTTTGGTTTATCAATGGGGATCCACTGTCCCACCCAAACATGTAGCCTTTTTGAAGATTAACGCGTAAGGATCCACGAGTTGCTATATATATATATATTCCCAGCAAAGAGGAAAATACAATTATTCAACAAAAGAGAATAAGTGTAAAAAATACAGCTAAAACAAATTTTCTCAGTCCTGGTTTGCAATTCTGAAGCGGGGAACCTCCAATATGTCTCCTTGCAGTAGGAATTGAAGGGCTGGAGGGGGGTTTACAGTAACATCAGTCTCATTGGAGTATGACCCACATTGGGCCAGCCAATTTGCAGGTTGGTTTCCTTCCCTGTAGATGAAAGTGAAATGAATTTGGAACTTTGTAATAAGATCTCTGATTTTTTTTATCCAATATAAGTGGTGCCATGAAGATCCCTCCTCTTGATTTAGTAGATGAACCACTGCAGCAGAATCCACCTCCAGTCATAGCTTGTACAAATTAGCCATATTAGCAAAGTTGAGAGCCCAAACAACAATAAGCTCAGTCTCAGTAGCATCAACAAGCATTACTGGTTTGTAGAAGTATAAGAGGCACTTACCCAAATGATTTCTGTATATACCCCCACTCCAGCTCCATGTTTTGTAAAGCTTCCATCAGTATTAATCTTCACAGTGGGATGTTGACAAGATTTCCAATAAACTCCAAATACTTGAATAGGATTAGTCTTTTCTGATGAGCAAGATTTGGAGACATTAAGGAATCTTTTCCATTTGATCATCTTATCTAGATAAGATAAACTATTTCTAATAGTTTTTTTAAAATTTGGGATGGCATTCTCAAACTTTGTCGTGTTTCTTTTCAACCAAATGAACCAAGCAGTAATAAGTGATATAGGAGAATAGTTTCTCTTGCTTTGTGCCAGGTCTGCCAGCAATTGAATAGCCTATCCCAAGTAAAATCTTTCTCATCAATGTTCAACTGAGTTAGTAGTTGTTTCCACAACTGCTGAGCAAAATTACATTCAAAGAACAAGTGAACCAAGGATTCCCCCTCTTTCATACATAACCAACATTTAGAGGGACCTCTCAATCCTTTAACTTGAGAATGTCATCAGTAGGAACCATCTTATGGAATATCCTCCAATAGAGAAAGGACATAGATGGGGATAGAAATTTGTTCCAAATAGTGTCTCCCTGAGGTATTTGCTCCCAACAGAAAACTTTAGAATAGATAGCTTTGGTTAGACTTTGATGAGAGAATGTCTGCACATGACTTTATCAGCTTTACTTCTATCAAACTTTATACTAGCCACTTTGGTGATATAATGAGGTTACAGAATATTAGACACCTTAATTGAAGACCACTCATCACCATCCCAACAATCAACCACTTTCAGATCAATATTGTAGGCATTGGTAATAGGGGATAACCAATCTTTTGGACACCAATTATAAAGCCAAAACTTAATATCTCCTTTACCCAGACCCCAACTGTAAGTGTTCTCAGCAATTGTTCTAATTTTCAGCATTTTCACCCAGATTTTAGAGTCCCTAGTTTTCCTGATAACTAGTGTAGGATGCAGATCTTTGCAATATTTGCCCCTCATAAATTTTGCCCAAAGAGAGGTTTGAGCTCTAAAATTGATCCAAAGTTTACAGAAATTTATCTGAAGGAGTTGGTCTAGATCCTTAAAGCCAATACCCCCAGCTATCTGGGGTTTAGCAACCTTTTTCCAAGAAGCCCAGTGCATTTGCTGTCTTTGGCCAGACCACAGAAATTTGTTGAAAATTCTTTCAAGCTGGATTTATGTACTTTTCTTGATAGTAGTCATTTGAAGTATATTTGATGGGAAGGTAGTAAGAATACTCTTAAGCAATGTAATTCTTCCCCCATTAGATAAAAAATTCTATGTCCAACCATTGAGAAGATTGGAAATCTTATTCAATACCTCTTCAAACTGAATTTGCTTAGTTCTGCCATTAAGGAGAAGTACCCCTAGATACTTAATTGGGAGCCGAGAGATAGAAAAACCAGTGTAGTTAGAAGCCCATTGTTTGCAAATGGGGGAGGCATGTTTGTGAAAGACGATTTGACGCTTTTCTGGATTAAAGTACATCTCAGAGTGAGCTTGGAAATTTTGATGTGTCTGGAAAACTTTTCTTACAACATTAACATTCTTATCATTCTTATTAGCTCTGGAAAAAACCATTATATCATCAGTATATAGTAAGTGAGTAATGGCTATATTGGATCTGTGGTGGTATCTGTTATGGCTTTGATTCAGAAGATTTTCATCTAAAATTCTAGATAAGTAATCAATGACAAGTATGAAAATGGTGGGGGACAATGGATCCCCTTGCATTAAACCTCTGACAGCAGTGAAAGATCCCCTCCCTTGTCCATTAATCAAAATAGAATGCTCATTATTATGTAACCACCTCTTAATCAGTTGACAGAAAGCAGTATTAAAGCCTATAACAATTAAGATTTCCATTATGAACTCCCAGCTTATAGTATCATAAGCTTTCCTTAAATCCAGATTATATGTCATATTGCCTCCTCTAAAGGTTTTATTCAAATTCTGTAACAGTTCTTGAGCCAAAAGAGTGTTGTCAATAATGGATCTACCTTTCACAAAAGCTGTTTGATTGGGTTTATTGATACAGTCAAGATGAGGCTGTAACCTATTAACAATGATTTTGCTAATAGTTTTGCTTATGACAGTAGTTAAACAAATAGGCCTAAAATGGTTCCAATTCTGCTGAATATCATATTTAGGCACCAGAACTGTGGTGGAAGCACAGAAATACTGTGGGAGGTTATTTCCTTGAAAGAAGCTTGTCATTGCTGCAATAACATCAGTCTTAATTATCACCCAATATTTTTTATAGAACTTAGAAGTAAAGCCATCAGGGCCTGCAGATTTATTGTTGTCTATTGAGCTAATGGTTTCCCAAATTTCCTTTTCATTTGCAATATCAGTGAGCTTGAGGCTTGCGGTATAATTCAGTTCAGCAGAAAAATGTGCCTGCTCAATGAGGGTTTGGGATGATGTTCCAGATTTAACAGGTTCTTATAATAGCTAATAGCATCATAAGCTATTTCAGCATTATCATGTAACCACTGACCATCAGCATTTTGAATTGCTTGAATGATATTGCACTTCCTCATCCTCTTGTATTTTATATAGGCATGATAAAATCTAGTGTTTCTATCCCCATCAGTAAAAATATTCATAGCAACCTTCTATTTGAGAAATATTTCCTGATATTCAATAGCACTAAGGAGATTATTCTGAGCAGTCAATAGATCCTTTTCCTCCACATTACCTACCGGTTCCTCATGCTCCAATCTATTCACTTCATTTTCTTCCTCTTGAACTTTGGTGTGCACATTTCCAAAAGTATCCCAACTGCATTTTCTGAGAGCTTTGGCAGTTTTAATTTGCAACAAACCTAACTTGATGATAGGATTAGAGTGAGAAATACCTTTCCAGAGTTCAACAATGTACTTGTTGTATGAAGGGTGTGATGCCCACATGTTAAGATATCTAAAAGAAGGGGGGATTGATTTTCCGTAGAAGTAATGCGAATAAGGATAAACCTATGATCTGATCCGGCAAGACTAAGATGAGTAACAAAAGTAAGGAGGAAGTGATTGAACCATTCATCATTTCCCAATACTCTATCAAGCCTCTCCCATATGGCTCCCATCTTCCAAGTGAAGGCAGGCCCCTTAAAGCCCAAATCAAAAAGGCCAGCCCTATGAATATTATCACTAAAATTGTTCATCTTTACTGAATTTGGGGCCTTCCCTCCAGATTTTTCAGAAGTAGAAGTAATACAATTAAAATCTCCCCTTACCAGCCATGGGGAACTCATCTGTTGACTAATGTTAATCAATCTATTGCACAGTTCCTTTCTAGCATCCTTTGTACATCCTGCATAGATAAAATAGCTTCTCCCTTGTGGCCATTCATATTGAATGAAAAGTGAACAATTTATGGGTGGTTAATTAAGATATTCAAACTAATTTCCTTTCTACAAAAGATCCAAATTTTATTGTTAGTATTAGCACAATGAGTAAATCCAACAAACTTTTTAATCAGATTTTGGGGATTCTTGTAAACCATAGGTTCAAGAATAACAATGCACCACAGCTTGTATTTAAAATTCAGATGAAGGACTCTTTTTAGGGAAAGGGGGTTAGCCATCCCCCTTATATTCTAGCAAAGGAGATTAATCATTAGAAGGGGGATGAAGGGATGGCTGAGATCTTGATCTGGTTCTTCCTCTATGGTGGATAGGATAACCATTCCTTTCTCTTTCTGCCTTCATTGAGTGTGCCCCTTGTTGTAATTTCTACACT
Organism: Phalaenopsis equestris; assembly: GCF_001263595.1. Lineage (NCBI taxonomy): Eukaryota > Viridiplantae > Streptophyta > Magnoliopsida > Asparagales > Orchidaceae > Phalaenopsis > Phalaenopsis equestris. The sequence goes on along the minus strand of NW_018164758.1, from coordinate 68,544 downwards.
TCTCTCACTGGTTTTTTCCTTCTCCTTGTTGTTTTAACTTGCCAATCTTCTTCAATTGTATGTTTCATTCCAGTAATTATGGGGTCTTCTGGGACTTTGTCATGGATATCTGTAATAAGTTCCCTTCCCATCTTATCTTGTAAAGGGGATGGAGGTGTGATTATTGTGACTTCATTATCTTCCTTCCTAAGTAGTATGTGTGGTGAGTTCTCTACATTGTTGTTGGGATCTAATAACTCCCCAAGAGGATCAGCATCTTAGAAGTCCTCAATGAGTCTTGAGGGTGGTGCTTCAATCCTTTGAGTGGTTTCTTTTATGTTGTTCAGCTTTGTTTCTTCAACAATGCTCCTTGTAGAATTAACTAGTATTACTTCTGCTTCTTTTTTATTTTTTTCTACAATTCTTCTAGGTGGGGGATATAATCTGTAACATTTATCTATTGTGTGGCCAAACATTTTGCAGTGTTGGCAATTGTAAGGTTTTTGCTCAGCTACTATTTTTTGCCAGAAACCTTCAGTATCAGAACCAATCCAAATTCTCTTCAGTTCAGGGAGAGTGATGTCTCTCTCCAATTGTATTCTAGCAAGGCATGGTCTGGCTTTATTATATGTGGGGGCATCCAATCTCAAAGGTGTAACAAATGCTCTACCAATATTAAATAAAGCATTAAGCTTAAAGTAAGGGAGTGAGAGGCCAGGTAGCTTGAACCAAAGAGGGATCACAAAAGGTTATTTCCTTGGATCAAAACCTGGGGTCCACTTTATGATTTTCATAGTTGTTCCAACAATGATAACATATTGTTTTGCAAAAAATCTTGCCTAATATTCCTCAACTGCTAACTGAATTAGGAGGTGTCTCCCATCCAATAAACCAATTTTCCAATTACCAAAAAACTTCAGAGATTCAAAAAAGTTCCTGACTAGCTCCATATTAGGAAGTCCTAGCTGAAATTTACCCACCAAAGTAAATTTAACTTTTTCATTTAGTGAGTTTATGTCTCCGTTAGTGAAGAGGACAACAGTTTCACCTTCTTTAGAGCAAAGGGGTGAATGCAGGGACTACTGGGACTACAGCCTTTCCCAGCAGCAGTATCATGGAATTCCTATGGGAAGACCAATTGGTAATAATCCTGCAAGGTTTCATTTGATCTTCCAACCACACCAGCATAAATTTCTTTTGTCCATTGAGAATCAGTGGAGATCTCAATGGGACCTTAGTGGTTGTAGCCATATTCAGTCACACCTCCAAAAGGTAATTAAACTTCCAACCTTAGCAAAAAAGCAAAACACTGTCCTCAGGGAAAGGAAGAGGGCAGACAGTAATAGGGAGCCAGTCCTTCTTAAAGAGACTAAGAAACAGTAACAAAAACCAAGAAGAGTGGGAAAATCACACCCCCCAGTTCCCAATAAGCAAAAATGAGGTTGTCCAATTGAACAGTACCACCACAGAAAACCAAAAATAGGAAATAAAAAACCAGCAAAACCAGCACCACCAAAGGATTGAAACAGCAAAACTAACACCACAGACTTCTTCTTCAATGGAAAACTATAAACAAAAACCACCTACCTTCATCCTGCCAGAAACCCTAGCAAAGCCCCTTCTCCAGCCGACACATCCTGTTTATATATATATATATATATATATATATTAACATCCCTAAATAGAGTAGGCCAATAAATTCTAGATTGTAAAATTTTATGAACAGTTCTACCAATCCAAAAATGGCCTCCAGATTCAATATTATGACATTTTTGGATAATTTCTCTAAATTCTTTGTAAGACACACATCTCCGCATAACGAAATCTTTGCATTGTTTGTACAAATATGGGTCATCCCAAAAGTAAAATTTTACATCTTGAATAAATTTCTTTTCTTGTTATTTTGTCAACCCATATGATAAAATGCCACTAACAGTGTAGTTTATAATATCAACATATAACGGTATTTCTCATTCTTTAACAACATAAAGTTGTTCATCAGAAAAAGTTTCATTAATTTATTTTTCAAGTTCAAATATTTTTTTTTTCTGTTTTAGCCTTAATAAATGATCAGCAATTTGATTATCAGATCCCTTGCTATCGACTATCACAAAATCAAATTCTTGCATCAAAAATATCTATCTAATTAATCTTGGTTTCACTTCCTTCTTTTGCATCAAATATTTTATAGTCGAGTGGTCTGTATGCACAACATATTTAAATCATATTAGATATGACTTAAACTTATCAAAAAACATTTAACTCACTTTTAGTAGTGATATAATTAATTTGAGCATCATTGAGAGTTTTACTAGCACAATAAATGACATTAAAAATTTTGTCATATCTTTGCTCTAAAGCAGCTCCAATTACATAATCAATTGCATCACACATTAGTTCGAACAATTTCTCCCAATCAAATGATACAATTATAGGAGCAATGATCCATTTTTTCTTTCATTGTCTCAAAGGCATCATGAAACTCTTGATTGAAATCAAATTTTGTATCTTTTTCCAAAAGTTGGCATAGAGGATTTGTAATTTTTGAAAAATCTTTAATATACCGCCTGTAAAAACCAGCATGTCCTAAAAAGCTCCTATCTCCTCTTACAGTAATAGGTGGAGGTAGGTTAGATATAACTTGAATTTTTGCCAGATCTACTTCCATGTCATTTTCTGAGATTTTATGAACAAATACAATTCCTCCTACAACCATGAATTGACATTTTTCCCATTTTAACACTAGATTCATCTTTCGAAATTTCTCTAAATAATTTAAATAATTTCAAATGAACTTCCAAACAAAAAAAAATCATCTATAAAAACTTATAACCATTTTTCAATTAAATCACTGAAAACTTATATCATACATCTTTGAAATGTTGCAGGCGCGTTACATAATCCAAAGGGCATTTGTCAAAAAGCAAATGCACCATAAGGACTAGTAAGCAATGTTTTCTCTTGATCCTTTCAAGCAATTTGTTTTTGATGATAACCAGTATATCCATCTAAAAAATAAAAATATTTGTGCCCAACTAACTTATTCAACATTTGGTCTAGAAAGGGTAAGGGAAAGTGGTTTTTTCTGTTGGATGAATTTAATTTTCTATAATCTATGCAGATTCACCATCCAGTGACTTAACTTGTTGGTATTAATTCATTATTCTCATTTTTCACAACATTCACACCTCCTTTCTTAGGAACACAGTGAATTGGACACACCCAAGCATTATTTGAAATAGGATATATTATTCCCGCATCTAACCATTTTAAAATCTCATTCTTAACAGCTTATTTCATCATTGTGTTTAATCTCCTTTGAGGACCAGCTTTTGTTTCATGATGTTCTTCTAATAAAATTTTATGCATACAATTTAAAGATCTGACTCCTTTAATATCAGCTAATGTTAATGTTTTCATCCAAAGGCTTTCTTATATCTTCTTAAGGTTTCCAACAACTTTTGTTCTTGTGTTTCATTTAATTTTAAGGATATGATAACAAGTAATGTGGATAAATCTCCTAATAAGGAATACTCTAAATGTGTAGGAGTGTTTTCATTTCTAGTTTAGGAGGTTTTTAAATTGATGAAATCAAATTTTTATTATTATGCGTAGGATTTAACAATTCAAATTGTTCCAACAAATAATCCAATTCTTCAAATTATTATTATTATGTGTAGGATTTAGGAATTGTTTTCATTTTCTACAATGCATGGTGTGGACACTTCCTAAGGCTGGTGTGGACACTTCCTAAGGAGATCTTTAAATCTTTCCCAAGCTTTATAAATAGATTCTCCTTCAAATTGACAAAAAGATGTAATATCATTTCCAAGCATAACAATTTTTGATGGTGGGAAATATTTAGATAAAAATTTTTGTGATAAGTCTTCTCAAGTTTTGATAGATTGAGATGCTAATGAGTTTAACCACATCTTAGCTTTATCCCTTAATGAAAAAGGAAAAAGTCTAAGTCTGATGACAACACTCAACACTCCATCATATTTAAATGTAACACACAATTCTAGAAAAATATCAAGGTGTAAGTTAGGATCCTCAGTCGATGTTCCCTCAAAGTGATTATTTTGTACCATTTTGATAATAATAGGTTTAAGCTCAAATGAATTGGCAGCTATAACATTTGTATACTCAAATGAATTTCATATATTGTGCATAATCTCTTAAAGGTTTTTGATGATGTTCATTTTCATTTGCAGAATTATTTAAATTGCAAGCCATTATGTTCAAATTATCTATCTCTTTTTGTTGTTTCTGAATTTTTCTAATAATTATTTCTAACTTTGAATCGTAAGGTATTAAACCTACCGATCTTAAACTACACATACACAGACAAAATATGCAATTAAAATAAGCAAACACATTAACATATAAAAATGTTTAATTAAATTACAAATATTTTTTTAGTTCAAATAAAATGTTATAAATTATAAAGTAATTTACCGTTACTCCCTAACAACGACTCCAAAAACTTGATGTTGGTTTTGTGGTGCATTTTAAATATCTTTCAATACTAAAATACAAACAATGTAGCACAAGTAATAAATATGTAGTTGAATCCCAAAAAAAATAAATTTAGTATAAATAGTTTTATCTTTTAAAATCTTTAATAATAACACATAATGATTATACCCGAAGACTCGGGAGAGTGAGTGAGGTTATACCCTTGCTCCAAGAGGTTTGGTCTCAATCAGAGATTCTTCACACCTTCGTTGGGTCCCAAAGAGCTTAGGGATGAAGCCCTTGGCTCTGGTGTAAGGCCTATATATGATTTTGACCACAACCGATTTTGGGTGTTGGTTGAGAGCTATGGTAGAGGCTATTTCAGAGGGGGAATTGATGAGGGTTTGGCTTCCTTCACTGTTGTGAAGGTGTAGAGCCAATTTATTTGAAGTTTGGTACTGTGTAGGTTAGGA
>NW_018164758.1:51290-63447 GCF_001263595.1 Phalaenopsis equestris | reverse complement strand
TCTTCCATAGCCATGGCCATGGCTTTCTTATAGAGCTAGATTAGTTGAGATGCTTGGAGATGAAGTCTAAAGCTCATGATGAGCAAGAAAAATGGCACCATAGGAAATTGCCAAGTGTTAGTGAGTAATTTACATGAAAATTATCCTTTAATAAAAAAAATACTTACCTAAGGGATAAATATCATGGCTAACCCATGGTTAACTTAACTTAACTCTAAGATCTAGAGTTTAGCTAAGGTTAAGCTTGATTGGGAATACCAAGTTTGATTTTCATTATATTTTGGGTGTAGGAGATCATGAGGAACGACTTTCATGAAGGGTGAAAGTCATTTTGAGGTTAATTGGTTAATCAATTTGGTGGATTTTTGATTTTTGACCCATTTTAAGCATGTTGGGCTAAGTTTGGGTCAAACTTGGGCTAGCCATGGGCTAAGTACAAATTAATTATTGTGTTTGGTGTACAATATCATGATGAACAATGTTCATGAAGGATGAAAATTGTTTTGAAGTTGATTTAATGGTCAATTTGGATGGATTTTGATGGGTTTTATTTTGATGGGTAATGGTCAATTTGGATGGAGATTTAGACCCAAATTATTTAGACCCAAATTAGGTATATGGGGCTAATTTGGGTCAAACTTGAGCTATCTTTGGACTAAGCTCAAATTGATTATTTTGTTTGATCAAAAATGACCTAAAAAATGATTTTCAACAAAAATTGGATGCCAATTTGAGGTTTAGGGCATTCAATTGTTGAGATTTGGGGTGTTAGCCAATATTAGGGCTAAATTGGGGTTTTGGTCAAAGATGGTCAAATTGACTAAATTGGACCATTTTGTAGTTGGAAAAAATGAAATTGGGAATATTTTGGATTTATTGGGATTTTTTGGGAATTTTTGAAATTTTTGGATTTTTGGGCTATGGAGGGGCATTTTGGTAATTTGGCCATTTTTTGAAAATTTTTGTCAGTTTTGGCAAATTTGGATGTATTCAAAGTGTTTGGAATGAGTTTTGATCATTTTTGGGTATTTTGGTAAAATTTGGGAATTTTGGCCAAATTTGGGTCCCAAGGGCAGTTAGGTAATTTAGAGGTGCCTAGGGGCAAAAGGCCAAGTTGGGCATTTCTAGTGCAATTGGGTAGAGAACCATTTTGAATGAGTCATGGATCAATGAAACCTCCATTTTGGGTCCCCATGTGTTGGTCTTAGCCAGAGTATTGCGAGGGTATTGTGAGGGTATTGTGAGGGTATGGTGTACCTTAGCTCCAAATCAACACCCAGGGTCAATCCTAAGGTCAAGTAGTCCTATAGGAACTCTCCTTGAGTTCCCTCATAATGATCTTACCTACTAAGTGCTAGAGGTTAGGACCAATATGTGGAACTTAAAGTTGAGTAAAGAGAAGAGTTTTGAGTTTCTAATGGTGAGGGTACCTTTTCTAGTTTTCTAAGACTAGTCAGTAGGAAAGTCCTATGGCTAGACCTAGGCTACTAAGGAAATTTCCAGACCTCAACCAAAAGTGAGTTCAACAAGAACACAACTTATCTTACACTCCTTCTCAAGAAAACCCCTAGAAGCTCCCTTTAAGTACTTTTTCTCTTTACAATCACACTCAATTCTCTCTTAGAAGTGTAATGAAGAAGAAATCTCTCACCTTCCCTCATCTCTTACAACCATAGAAGAAAATCCTCGCTTCTCTAAGACTCCTTTCTCATGCTAAAACCTTCCTCTCAATCTCACGACCCTCTCTCTTTTAACTCTAGACTCCTCTCCTTTTTAATTAGATCCAGTCTTCTTTCAAAAGGAATTCAAAATTCCCTCTAATTTTTCCCTAAAAGTCACAACTCTTAACACTAAGAGACAAGTCCCTTTATCTAAGAGACATATATCTTCATTAAGAGCCTTTTCAAAGTGTTTAGATGCATTGAACCACTCCATGGGACATTTAAATTGTTTGAAGCCTTCAAAAAGGAACCGCCTTACTCCTTCTTAATTCGTCTCTTGCGCTTTAGGTGCCTCTAGTGCTAGCCTAATGAAGTCCACACTGTTCTCTAGATTTTGGCACCAATATTGGCACATCTAGTGCTGCTTCTCTATAAAATGGTGCCTCTAGCGCCAGCTCTTTGGAAAATGGCGCCAGGATTATTAAAATCTCCATTTTGCTCCAAATGCCTAAAATTGATATTTCTATAATAAAGACATGAAAATACCCTTCTTTAAAACACAATTTTAAAGTGCAATATCACCAAAATAAGCATAAAATAGTACATTATTTTGGTGTATCACATAACTAGTTCAAATGACCTCAAAAGGATTTAGAAGACTTTAAAGGTTGTCTAGGGAATCCCTCAGACCCCTTACAATCTTTTGGATATTTTGAAGGACGATTGAATTTTTTATTCTTTATTCAAGAAAATCATCATTTTAAACCTTTAGGGACCCACCAAGTTATGAATTGTGTTCTCTTTTGAACTTAAACCATTAAGGCTTCAATACTACTTGTAAATGTAGCTCTTACTTTTTCCTTTGTAATATATACATGATTATGAAATGTTACATTTCAGCGGGAGTAGCGAGAAGATAATAGGTATGCATTTACAGTTTATTTATTGTCATTTTACTTCTACAATTTACTATTGCTTTAATGTGTTATGCATGCTTGGTCGAAAAATTTTCAAAAATCTAAACAAATAATTTTAAAAAAATAAGATAAAATTTTTCAAAACGTCAAAAAAATTTTCAAAAATCTAAACAAATAATTTTAAAAAAATAGGATAAAATTTTTCAAAATTAAATCTAAACACTTTCAAAAAAAATAAAAAACATAATACATCCATTTAAATTTACGGGAGTCGCTCGGAGGAGCTAATTTAGGTTTCTAATGAGATCTCCCCAATTTAAATGAGTTTAAAAACTTTTTTAGACTAAGTAAATTCAAAAGAAACTAGTGGTACTGGAATGATACTGGAATGAGGAAACCATGTGATCCTAACGGGTGTCGATCTAATCACCTTTAACACCCCCTATGACATTTAAATGTTAACAAAATTGACATGAAAACCGTAAAACCTTAAACCTTGTACGTGGAGCTGTCACTTTGACAAGGATCTTGGAGCTAACTCTATGGGCAGCATGGCAAGAATGTACTAAAGAACAACTTCAAGAGAACAAATAGTTCTACAATGACAAATCTTTTTTTATATTTAAATAACAAGCCATAGGACCTCAAGGTAGCTCGTCCAGTATAACATAAATCTTCAACTTATCTTTAGGTCTTTGCACAATCATGTTATGTGGTACACCAAAATAATGTAATATTTTTTTTACATTTTATGCTTATTTTGGTGATATTACACTTTAAAGATGGGTATTTTCATGTTTTTGTTGCAAGTATAATAATTTTAGGCATTTGGAGCAAAAAAATAGCAAAAAGGAGGAAATTTGGTACCAAAATGGAGATTTTTATGATCCTAGCCCCAAACGCGCTAGAACCGGCTCCAGAGGCTTCATTTTCCAAGAGCTGGCATCAGAGGCAATTTTTTATAGAGAAGCGGCACCAGAAGTGCCATAATTGGTGTCACGGCACCAGAAGTGCCATAATTGGTGTCAGGGCACCAAAATCTAGAGAAGAGCTCGAACTTCATTAGGCTGGTGCCAGAAGTGCCAGAGATAAATTAAGACGGAGTAAGAAGGTTTGTGACTATTTTTGAGTGGTTTTTGAAGGCTCTAAACATTTCAAACATCCCATGGAGTGGTTCAATGCATCTAGACACTTTGCAAAAGCTCTTTAATGAAGAGATATGTCTCTTGGATGAAGGGACTCATCTCTTGGTGTTAAAAGATCTAATTTTTTGCAAAAAAAAAATGGAGGAAATTTGACTTGATTTTGAAATAAGGTTGTCCCTAATAAAAATGAAGGCGTGAGATAGAGAAGAAAGGGGGGTGTTAGATAGAGAGGAAAGTTTTGGCGTGAGAGAAGTCTTAGAGAAGAAATAATTTTAGTCTGGGGTTGTAACAGAAGAGGAAAAGTGAGAGATTTCTTCTTCATTACACTTCTAAAAGAGAATTGAGTGTGATTGTAAAAAGAAAAAGTGGTTAAAGGGAACTTCTAGGGATTTGCTTGTGAAGGAGTGTGAGATAAGTTGTGTTCTTTTTTTTTTCTTTGTTTTGTAAACTTATTTTTATATATGAAATATGTGTTTTTTCGTATCCTTCTCATAAATTCCGAGTAGTCTTCTTTATCTTTCTTCATACAATGAGATATGATTTTGTGAAGAATTAATTTTTTTTGTAAGATTTTAAATGTCAATAAATTGTGATGCTTTGAGCTCTGTTCTTCATTTACTTTTCAATTTGGTTAATTGAAAGGTTAAAATTTGTTAAGAAACATATGATCTGAAAGGGCTATGCTTTCTACAATAATGTAAGAGTTAAATTAAATTTCTTGGTTGAGCATTTAATTCATGGGATTGCATGAACATAAATAGAGAAATATACTTTGATGGGCGCAAAATTGGAGATTTTAAGGTGATAGATAAAAATCCCTAATTTGTTCCAGTTGCTTGGCTATCGCTCAGGTAAGGGAGAAGTGAGAGCTCTGAAGTATCAGCCAATATCCTCTCAATCTAACCATAGATTTAGGGACCGAACTCTGGATTAGTTAATGTTCCTTATGCACTCTAAGAGAATAAAGAGTAAGATTGCTCCTATTTGGCACAATAAAATTTTATATGTATTTTAAATGATTTTAATTTCTTCACACTCTATAAACTAATTGTAAAGGGGAAGGATGCTTTCTTAAATTTTAACTCTTCATTTCAAAACTTTGTTTAGTCTTTATAAGTTTACTTTTGAAGTTTAGCAATTAGTTAGTTAACTTAGTTTTTTTAACTACATTTCATTTATCACACATTAAATCTACTTTATATTTGTTTTGCTTACTTAAGTTTTATAGTTTGAATATCGTGTTTAATGTTATATCCTTAAGAATTTTCAACTCCCTGTGGGATTGATACTTAGGACTCCATTAGAACCCTTTATTACTTAAGCAATATGTGTATTTACCTTATTATTACAGAGTTTGACAGCTTAGAGATTTTAAAATATAAAATTATTTCTACTAAATTTTCCTTATTGGGATTGAACTGCATATTTACTATTAGTGTTGACTTATGTTTATTATAATATTAAAAGATTTTTACAACTTACATCACAAAAATCAATCACAGTAACAAGTTTTTGGCACCGTTGTCGGGGAGTAACAGTAAGTTAATTTATAATTAAGAACATTCTATTTAAATTGAAAAACTATTTGTAGTTTAATTACATATTTTTATATTTTAGTGTGTTTGTTTATTTTTATTGCTTATTATGATTGTTTATGCGTAGTTTAAGATCAGTATGTTTAATACCTTACGAGTCGGAGTTAGAAAGAACAATTAGTAAAATTTGAAAAAAACAAAGAGAGATGGATAATTTGAACAAAATGGCTTGCAACCAGTAGTTAGTTGGGGTATTACTTACACAGTATATACAAGCCTTGTATTGTATAAATACCCCCATTTAGGGAGGGTAAGAATGAAATTCATTTGAGTATACAAAATCTTGTTGTATCTGTCAATTCATTTGAGCTTAAACCTTTTATTATTTTATTATCTTATTATCTAAATGGTGCAAAATAATCAATTTGGGGGAACACCAACTGATGATCATAACTTACACCTTGCTAGTTTTCTAGAATTGTGTTCTACATTTAAACATGATAGAGTGTCAAATGATGTCTTCAGACTTAGAATTTTTTTTTTTTTCACTAAGGGATAAAGCTAAGATGTGGTTAAACTCGTTAGCACCTGGATCTATCATAACTTGGGGAGACTTATCACAAAAAATTTTATCTAAATATTTCCCACTAATGAAACTGCTAAGCTTAAAAATGATATTACATTTTTTTATTAGTTTGGAGGGGAATAAATTTATGAAGCTTGATAAAGATCTAAAGATCTCCTTAGAAAGTGTCCACACCATGCATTGCCAGGTTAGTTAATAATTCAAACTTTTTATAATGGATTGGTTGGATCACTTTGATCAATAATTAATGCTGCTACTGATGGATCATTAATATTAAAACTATTTGATGAAGCGTATTCTTTAATGGAAGAGATGACTACTAATGATTTTTAATGGCCCATTGAAAGGGTAAATCTAAAAAGAGTAGCTAGTGTTCATAATTCTGGTGCAATATCGAGATTGGCTGCTCAAATTATTGCAAAATCAAAGAAGATATATATATATGGAATGAATTATTCTCATACACCTCTTGTACTTGAGGAAAATTTATTGGGAAAAATGATAGAATCTAAATCTTTGTATGAGACTTTAAATGCCATAAATAACTGATCCTGAGGATATAGTTATGCAAAATAGATAAAGTTGACTCCACTATGAAATAATAAGTAATTTATGTTGGGATTCCGCGCAAGTATACGTATCATTATCAAGTATTAAAGGACATTCTATTTAAGCCTCAAATATCGATCCCATAGAAAATGTTTAAATTTGAAATGATAAATTGACTAGGAAATTCACAGAAAGTAAAACGAAATTACTATCACTAATTTTGAAAGTTGAGATATTATCAGAACTAAATTATTTAACTACTAGCAAAACTGAAATGCAAAGTTTAAACAATAACTACTTGACAAAAGGAAAATATGTTGAGATTTTCATACCTATTTTACACTGATTTTGATGATATTGCACTTTTAAAAAAGGTATTTTGATGTTTTGTTGTAGGTATGTTGAATTATGGTCATTGGAGCACAAAGATGCAAAAAAAAGTGAATTTGGACCAAAAAGGACCAAAATATGAAGATTTGAACTTGGGCGCCGACGACGGGTTTTTCCCGTATTTCCTGAGAGTCTAGATAAAATTAATCTAGAAGGCCGTCGACGGCGCCATCAAGGCCGCCGATGGCAAGCACATAGGTTCTCTCAACAAATTCATTGAATGTGGATAAATTTTTAAGGGACGCTTGGGCAACTCTTGAGAACTCTTCTACAACTTTAAAAGAAACATTTGGAGGCCGAAAAAGGGGGTGGCTAGGGTGGTCCGTTGAGTCTTTTTTATTTGTGGTGCCCATTAGAGTGTAGAGAGTGGTTAGTGTTGTGAGGAATTCTTCAAGAGATTGTAAGAGTGGAAGGAAAGTGAGAGATTTCTTCCTCCTTGCCGCTTCAAAGGAGAATTTTGTGTGCTCTAAAGAAAGGAAGATATTCAAATGAACTTCGAGGAGTTTGCTTGAGGAGGAATTAGAGATAAGTTGTATTTACTTATTAAAATTTGTATGACTTTGCTTTTATATATAAATTCCAAGTTTTACCGTATCTTCTCCATGAAATCCGAGTAGTTTTCTCTGTCTTTCTCCTTGTCTTGAGATTTTGTGAAATGGTGATTTGAATTTGCCGTGCCATGAGAATGTTAAATAAATTGTGATGATCTTTTCACTTCAATCTGGCCAATTGATTTGTTAAATATGTTGAGTTTTACAACTAAAGTGAAGATTACATCCAAGATTCAGGGTGGTCAAAGTCCTTGAAAGTTGGGTGCAAATAAATAGGGAAATAAAAATTATCGGGTGTATAATTGGAGATTTTAGAGTGGCAGACTAAAATCCCAATTCGGTCCTATCGTTTGGGTGCTGAAGTGTAGATGTTAGCCCTTAGACAAGGGGAATGTGGGAGCTCCAAAATGAGAGCCGGTATCCTCCCAGCCTAGCCGCAGATTCAATAACCAAGCATAGGATTAGTCAATGTTCTTTATGTCTGGTCAAAAGGGTAAAGATTAGGTATGCTCCTATTTGACATAATACAATTTGAACTAATTCAATTTATCAATTCACTTAAACTTCTTGACAAGGAGAAGTATGCTTTCTTATATATTGAACTTCACATTAGAAACTTTATTAGTAGAATTAGTTAATTAAGAGTTTATTAAAGTTACATTTTTATTTCAATTGCCTATTGTGACAAATATTCCATTTGAACTATATTGTTGTGATTAAGTATTAATTTTTTAAATCTTAGTTCGTAGCCTCTAATATTACTCCCTGTGGGATCAATATCCAGGAATCTATTAGAGCCCTGTATTACTTGAGCGATACGTATACTTGCATTGATAAGTGTGTCTTTGTAATTATTGAATATTTTTTTACACATCTTTATGAAATCTATAACTGCTATCAAGTTTTTGGCGCCGTTGCCGGGAATTTAAATCTTCTAGTAGCAGTATCAAATTCTTGTATTTTTAAGCATATATAAAGTCGCTGTCAAGTTGCAGGGAAGAGTTATGTAAGAGTTGCTGGGAAGAGTTGCGGGGAAGAGTTGCAGTGCCGAGTTATGGCGCAGGTTGTTACAAATTTTCAACTTCTCCATTTTGACTCCAAATTTCATCCTTTTTGCTTCCTTTTTGCTCCGAGTTCTAAAATTCAACAACCTGCAAGAAAAAAATTAAAAATATCTTTCATTAAAGTGTAATATCACCAAAAATGAGTATAAAATATGGGTCTAAAAATGCATATATTTTTGGTGTATCAAAATCCCCCAAACTTACATGTTACTTATCCTCAAGTAACTACTTTTCTACTAAAAATATGACTTATGGTAAATAATTTAACTTCTAGATTTCCTTATTTTAGTCCACTAAATACAATAGCATAACTTAAGAAAAATTCAAAATAACTCCAGTTAATACCAAAGATATAAGAATATCCAGAAATCAAGTCTAAGATTTCTGATTCTGTATTCTTTTCAAGAAAAACTACAAATTATCATATTAAAGCCACTTAGAGTATTCATATGAAAAAGAACTTCATGAAACTTTACTATTAAATAAGTTAATAATCAAATATAAGTTTAGAAAATGTAGTCAAGCCTTCTTCTTTAAGTTGATTCAAGTGAAACCAATTTTTAATTAGGCATCTCCTCAAGCTTCTCCTCACATTATGTTTTTCTTTTCTTTTCTTTTTAGGATCATTTTCAATCCTTGTTCTTTCTCTCTTTTTTTTATGTGAGGATTACTATATCTGGATAGCCTTTAATGATTTTGAACTTCACTATCCTCTTCTTAAACTCAAAAACTTTTCACATTTCTTCACTCAATAAATTTATATTAGCTTAAAGATTTCATAAAGTTTAATTCTTTTCTTCTTACATGAATCTTTAAGATTTCTAATACTTCAAAATACAAATTTTTGTACTTAAAATAGAAAAACATAGTCTTACTTTTATACCAAAAATCTTACTCTCTAAAATTAACTATTTATTATTGAAAATTTTTACTTAAGTATACTATATATTTAGAAATATAAATATAATTATCTTAAGTTATCCCCTAATACCAAAGGTCATGTTAAATTTAAAAATTTTGAAAATATTTTTGAAAATATAGCAAATTTTGAAAATATAGCTAAGTGAGGACACATAAAATTAAGTTTCTTTCTTTAAAAAAGAATTTTTCTTTCCCCTCTAAACTTAAATTTTAAAAAAGATTTAGCATGAAGAACTAAAAAAAATAAAGGGTGAAAGAAAACATTAAATACATAAAGAAAAAACTTACCTGTTGAAGGTTCTAATTTTGAGACTTAATTCTGAAATATTACAGGTGCTAACACGAAAAGCTATAAGACTTAAAACATTAAATAGCACATAATCCATATAAAATATATTGAGAAAAAGTTAATTACAATAAGTTTAACAAAATACTAACAACTAACAACAGAACTAAATTGAATTTCAAATAACAAATAGTTTTACAATTCTACAGTTCACAACTTCATATCTAAAATAAAACAGAGTCTCACTATCTAACAACAAACAGTCTCAACATTATAGCAAAAATAAACAATAAAATAGTAATGTACAATCAAAACATAAACTAAAATAAAAAAAATCAAACTAACATATTGATACGCCTAAAATATATAGTATTTTTAGACACATTTTAATACCTATTTTTGAGATATTGCGCTCTAATGGAAGATATTTTTGTTTTTTTCTTTCAGGTAAAGGTAAAAATATAAAAAAATGCTTAAAGTAGTGAAAAAGGATTAAATTTGGAGCAAATAGGTGAAAAATGTCCAAAAGTGTTTTGGTGCCTAAGCACCAAATCTGGCGCTTAAGCACCGGTTAAACAGAGAAGACCACGCCTAAGCACCAGAGGCCCTGCGCTTAAGCGCCAGTGGTAGTTATTGGATGAGTAAATTCAATTTTTACAAATTTTGAAGAGGTTTTTGAGGCATCTATTGCCTTAATAGGTGGTTACAACCACCATGGTCGAAAATTACTGCAAAAGGATGCATCTCTTGTGGAAATACATCGAATCAAGACACATTTTGAAGAGAAACCAAGGCACCTTTTGGAGAATTATAAAAGAAGCAAGATTGAGACTTTGAAAATGGGTCCTGAGAGTACTGGGAAAGATTTGAAAGTTCTAAAATTGGGGATTTAGTTGGAGATATTTTCAGGCACCACATATTCATCCTTTTTATTTTAGTTTTATATTGAGAGTGTTGTAAAAGAGAAGAGATTCAAAGGAACTTCAAGAGTTTGGTGAAGGACTTGAGATAAGTTTTTATCTTTTATTTTAGACTACTTTTGGTTATAATTGAGACTTATTGTTGGTTTGAAAATGATTTCTACTTTTAAACTAAAGTGTGGTTTTATTTTCTCCATGGATTTTGAGTAGTTTTCTTTATCTTTCTTCTTAAAATGATAAGTAAGATAAGTAATAAAATGATAAGTAATTAAGTTTTGGATGGAAGTTGTGCAGAGTATTGATCTTTAATGTTGGAAGAAGTTGTGATGATTTAAATCAATGTACTTCATTCACTTCTTAATTTGGCCAATCCAAATGTTAAAATTTATTGTGGGTACATGTAAGAACCTGACTGGTATTGTCTGGGTCAACAATTGGAAAGAATCACATGAGGTTGTATGAATGAGCATGTAGTTCATATGATTGAGTGTAAATAAATAGGGAAATATTCATTGAAGGGTGTAGAGTTAGAGGACTTTAAAGTGACAGGTTAAAGCCCCCAATTTGGTTTATTGGTTTAGGTTCTGATACGAGATGTTAGCCCTCAGGTGGAGGGAATCGAGGGAACTCTACAGTGTTAGCTAGTATCTTCCCTGCCTAGCCGGTCTTCGAAACTATTCAAAATTTAAATTAGCCAATGTTCTTTATAACATCTCAAGAAAGGGTAAGGAATATTATTACTCCTATTTGGCACAACACAATATGCATACTTCCACAACAGAATTCTTATACTTATTACCTTATTACTGATTCATGACAAGGCTGATTCATGACAAGGAGAAAAATATTTTCATATTTAGTGCTTTTATTCTATAAAAACTCTAATTGTCTTTTTAAGTTTGTTCTGTTTTTGTCAAAATATTTAAACTTTCTTTACTAAAACAACGTCTATAGTTTAAATAATTGTCTTTTTAAAAATAGAATGTTTTCTAAAAAGTGCATATTGCATATCTTTTCTGTGGGTTCGATATTAAGGTCTTTATCAAAAAGTCTTATATTACTTGATAACGATACGTATACTTGCTTAGTATCCCAATATATATAAATTAAAAGTTAAATTCTTATTTTTCTTCAAGATCAAGTTTTTGTTTTTGTTGCAAAATAAGGAAATATAAGTGAAAAATATAATCAGAATTATTATTATACTGTTCCATATAAGCAGTTTTGGGATCAAGTTTTTGGCGTCGTTGCCGAAGAAGTGAAGTGAAAATTGTAAAGAATCTATTAATTTAAAAGCAAATTTTTATTTTTAGAAAGTCTTATTTAAACTTTAAGTTATTGTATTTTATTTTGTGTGTTTAGTTTTATTTTATTTTATGCTAGTATATGTGTAGTTCAGGTTTTGAAGTACTAGTGCCCTACAATTGTGAATTAGAGAGAACTGTACAAAAATAAGAAAAAGAGAAAAAAATAAAATTCTTGAAAAATTTAAGAAAATTACAAAAATGGCAAACCAAAATGATCAAAGTGCTGAAATTCATCAAGAGTTTAGACCTTTAAGAGATTATGTCGGCCCTACTGTAGATGAACTTTGCTGTAGTATTAAAAAACCTACTATAGTGGCTAATTTCT
>NW_018164758.1:30186-51186 GCF_001263595.1 Phalaenopsis equestris | reverse complement strand
CTACATTTAAATATGATGGTGTATCAGATGATGTCATAAGACTTAAGTTATTTCCTTTCTCATTGAGGGATAAAGCCAAGATGTGGTTGAATTCATTAGCACCTGGATCTATCAGAACTTGGGGTGATTTAGCACAAAAAGTCCTTGCTAAATATTTTTCACCATAAAAAAACTGTGAAGCTTAAAAAAGATATTACATCTTATCTTTTAATCAGTTTAAAGGGGAATCTACTTATGAAGCATGGGAAAGATTTAAAGAACTCTTAAGAAAGTGTCCACACTATGCTATACTTGATTGGTTAATAATTCAAATTTTTATAATGGATTAGTTGGATCTCTTAGATTAATTATCGATGTCGCTGCTGGTGGTTCATTGATGGCAAAATCATTTCATGACGCTTATGCTTTAATTGAAGAAATGACTACCAAGAATTTTTAATGGTCGTCTGAGAGGGAAATCCTAAGAAAGTAGCCATTATTCATGAATCTGATGCATTTATTATGTTAGCAAATTAAGTTGTTGCAATTTCAAGGAAGTTAGACCAATTTGGAATGAATTTTTCTCAACCAATTTTCATGATTGAAGAGAATTCATTAGGCCAAATAGTAGATTCTCAAGCATCATTAGAAACTTTGAATGCCATAAATAATAAGTAGAATAACCATATTCAAATAGTAGATTCTCAAGCATCATTAGAAACTTTGAATGCCATAAATAATAAGCAGAATAACCCATATTCAAATTATTATAACCCAGGTTGGAAAAACCATCCCAACTTTAACTAGAATAAGAATTTGGGTGGTAATAGTCAGCAATGGGGGAACAAATAAGTAAACTCATTGGGAAACTTGAACAATCAAGGGAATAATAATTATAGATCTACTTATCCTCCAGGTTTCAACAGTAATACACAATTTAAGGAGAAGAAGTTGTCTATAGAAGAAGTGGTGTTACAAATGGGAAATCAATTTCAAAGTCAAGGAGCTACAATTAGAAATATTGAGAATCAACTTGGGCAAATAACAAATTCATTAAGTAATACATCCCAAGGAACACTTTCCAGTAATACTGAATCAAATCCAAAAGACCAGAATAAAGAGCAAGTAAAAGCGATTCAACTTAGAAGCGGAAAAGATTTGGAAGGTAGGGTTCAAAAAGAAATTGAAGTAGAAAGAGAAGAAATTGAAGAATCAGAAGAGGAAGCTCCAAAAGATTATGAAAGACCTATTTCTCCACTAAAAATTGATTTGAAAAAACCACCACCTCCATTTCCTCAGAGACTTCATCAGCAGAAGTTGGATAAGTAATTTTCCAAATTTCTAGAAATATTTAAGAAGCTTACAATTAATATTTCATTTGATAAATCCTTAGAACAAATGCCAAGCTATGTAAAGTTTATGAAGGATATTCTCAACAGGAAAAGAAAGTTTTAAGATAATGAGACTGTTGCACTTAGTGAGCAGTGCAGTGCTGTAATTCAGAAAAAGCTTCATGGAAAGCTTAAAGATCCTGGTAGCTTTACAATTCCATGTGCAATAGGAGATAGATTTTACGTGAAAACTTTATGTGATTTAGGTGCAAGCATTATCCTTATGCCATTATCAATATTCAAAAGATTAGGATTAGGAGAAATAACCCCTACTACTGTAACTCTGTAGCTAGCAGATCATTTGATAACATACCCTAAAGAAGTTATAGAAGATGGTCCTACTGAAAGTGGATCAATTTATCTTTCCTGTTGATTTCATTGTGCTGGATATGGAGGAAGAAAAAAAGATACCTATCATTTTCGAGAGACTTTTCCTAGCCATAGGAAGAGCAATGATAGATGTGTAAAAAGGGTAATCAACAATGCACGTCAATGATCAAACTATTACTTTCAATATTTTAAGATCAATGAAATATCCTGCAAAAGGTAAAGATGATGAATGTTATAGGATGAATGTTATAAGATATCTAAGTGAATGTCATTTAAAAACAACTTATGAAGAAAAATTTGAAGAAAAATATTTGGAACATGAGCAATAAGAGGAATTAGATCGATGTGAAAAATTTTTTAAGGAAGATTCAAACTATGTTCGAGAAAGTTTTGAAATTTGGGACACAATAGACAAAGATAAATCATATTTTCCATCAATTGAAAAACCTCCAAAACTTGAGGTGAAAAACTTTTTAAGGAAGATTCAAACTATGTTCGAGAAAGTTTTGAAATTTTGGACACAATAGACGAAGATAAATCAATTTGTCCATCAATTGAAAAACCTCCAGAACTTGAGTTGAAATTACTTCCTGAACATTTAAAATATTTTTTTTAGGTGATTCATCTACCTTACTAGTTATAATTTCCTCAAAATTAACGATGGAAGAAGAAAAAAGGTTGATGAAAATTTTGAAAAAAATTAAGAAAGCCTTTGGATGGACAATTGCTGATATTAAAGGAATCAGTCCTTCAATTTGTATGTATAGAATTCATATGGAAGAGAACTGCAAACTCATGGCTAATCCTTAAAAAAGATTCAATCGTGTTATGAATTTAATCAAATAAATTTGATCAGAAAGAGCTTAGAAAACCACTTTTCATAAGTTTCCATAGTGTATTTAATTTAACATAATTTTTTTGTGTATAAAAATACAATCTTCCTTATAAAATCAACTTTAGTGTTTGCACTTAATCAAATAAATTTTAAATTTTTATAGTGAATCAACGTGATTTTACACACAATGTGGAATTGATTTTATTAATTTTTAGTTAATATTAAATTTAAATAAATTAATACAATTTATAAACATTTAATTAACTATAGAAATATACAAAATTTTTTAGATCATCATAATTTTTTTCCTAGGCTTTTCTGAGCACAGGAAACCTACAAAATTTGTCTCATAATTTTTGAAATGATATTTTAATTTATATAATTAATTTAATCCAAAATATCCATCCAAGTTTAAAAATTAGGGTTAGAAGCACAGAGATGCTCTTTGACATTGAAACAATCAGAGGACATCCCCTCTGCCATGAGGAACATACCGTAAACTTTTTAAGCCATGACGAGCAATATTTAATCATAATGAATTAAAATACCACAAAGGCTATTTAATTAATTAAAAACCATAGATTCAACAAATAATTTTAACTTTTAATCCACATTATTCTTCTCTGTTCACTGAGCAAGTCAATATTTTTATTTTATTTTTATGATTTTTCTATGAAAAAATATGAATTTTTAAAATTCTGGTAGTGATTTAATTCAATAAATCCTAATTTTTCTATTTAAACCACGCAGCGCCACTTAATCCTTTTCATCTCCGAAGCCTTCACGCAGCGTGTTCTGGTTCGACGCCGCCGTATGAGTCAGCATTAACTCGACCCGCTGTTTACGCACCAAAAGCTCGTCCGTACGTATACTTGCGTAGTACCGCTTGTTTGTAAACTATTTTCTAAATTTTATAACATTTTTTATTTTGCACACTAGTCGCCAAATATAAATTTGGGTCATTTTTTTTACCATCTTTTGGAAGCTAAATTACTGTGTAATTGCGGGTCGGGTCAAGTTTTTGGCCAGGTTGTCGGTGAAGCTTCGATAAGAACTTTATGAGAATTTTTAGTTGAACCTGTAAGACTTAGATTTGGAAATTTTAGTTTTATTATATAGTATATTTAATTATTTTGTGTTTGTTTTTAAAATATAGGAAAATTTAAACATAACAAAAATATTTTTGAGTGTTTCACATACTTGATATCTATCCTATTCGTTAAGTCTCTAAATTTATATGTGTAGTTCAGGAGCTGCAAATCTTGAGTCATACGACTCAGAAATAGAGAGAAATGCTAGGAGGTTTAGGAAACTAAGAAGTTCTTCAGAAGCTGTTGTAGAAATGATGATTTTTAGGAAGATGATATGATGAATATTTTAACTTCTCAAGCTGCAGACATTTCAAGAAATTTGGATCAATATGGGATGTGTCAAATTCAAGAACCTCTATTCATTGAAGAAAAATTATTTGGACATTTGTTTGACACTAACTCTTTTGAAACTATGCATGAGATAGACATACACTCAAATAATTCTTATTTTGATTACTACAACCCAGGCTAGAAGATTCCTTCTAACTTGAACTGGACTAACAATTATGAAGGAGGAAACCAATCATGGAATTGCAATCAAGATGATCCTTTAGGCAATTGGAATAATCAGGAAAACTATTACTTTAGACCTTCTTTTCCTCTTGAATTTAACTCTAACCCACCATATGAGGAGAATGACATGTCTATAGAAAAAGTTGTTTATCAAATGGAAAGTCAGTTAAAAAGTAAAGGGGCTGCTATAAGAAAAATAGAAAACCAAATGGGGCTTCTTGTTGACTCAATTAATATTAATTATCCAGGTATTTTACCTAGTGAACCTGAGATAAACTATAAGGAGAATAATGGTGAGCAAGATAAAATTATCAAACTAAAAATTAGAAAAGAATTGGAGGATATATTTCAAAAGTACCTTGAGTTGAGAAATGAGGAGATGGAGATTGAAAGACCAATGGAAGAAATTTCTGAGTTAGAAAAACCTATTTCATCAACCAAGATAAATATAAAAAGACCTCCTCTACCATATAATCAGTACCAAGGGATGAATTAGAAGATAACTTCAGAATGAAGAATATTACAGTGGAATTTGATTTAAGATCTGAATCAACTAAGGAGAATCTAACTCGAAATTTAAGAGAACTTGAATTATCCTATAAAGATCCATTCTTACAAAATTTATGGAAAATATTTATATGCAAATTGAGAATACTAAAAGAAGAATATTGGATCTAGAAAGAAACTTGAGGAACAATAATTGGAATCAATTTGAGAAGTTAAATGAAAAACTAAATTTTGAGAATTCAGTAAGAATCTCAAGATCAGGAAAAGATTGGGTGATTGATTGATGTTTACTTAAATGGAATTTGATCTAAGAGAAAATACTTTATCAGGCTAGCAACGTTAAACCAAGCACTTCATCGGAGGCAACACATCGTTATAAGTGTGATTTCAATTAGTATGATTGCGAGTCATAATTGTTTCTATCGTATTGTTTTTTCTTTAATATAGATTGATCGGTGTGATTGATATTGGTGGATGTTTGGATTGTTAGTAGTTTGATTTTAGTTTGATTAGTCTTGAGTGAAGTGATTCCATAACTTCTCATTGTGTCTTAACTCCTTTATTCTCTCTTGTAGTAGTTGGATTGACGAGTCTACTATAACTTGCATCTCAACTGAGCTTGAGTTTTATAAGAGATTTTGAGCTAGTATAGTGACAGTCCCATCCCAATTATGATACCTTTTTTTCTCTTAACCTTGTTTCCATTCGGTAAGGTCATGAACTTACTTAATGAACAACATGTGGATGATCTTACACTATCCTTATAATAATTAGAGATTCTTACTTAATAGTATATAAAGACACATGGGGTTGGTGCTCACGATCCAATATATCAGGGGTAATCATATCCATGGGATTAGACTCTATACAATCATTTATAAGTACCCAATTTATTAGTGTAGTGATTTCGTTAGAGATTGGAAGTAAGGTATTGAGGTGTGACTAGTTAAAGAATGAATTAATCTCATTTATTATGTGTGTTTGTGTTACAACAAAATAAAGAACTTGGAGAACACTTAAATATATATATTCCTATGATGATTCATGTTATACTTTTTATACCTTTCCTTAGTTCAATTTTATTTTGGCATGTTTACTTTAGATTAACTTTCTGTTGCAAATTATTCTATCCTCATGAATATTTGTAGATGTTTTTTATAGACATTTGTGGTAGATAGAATTTCTAAGCTATTCTTATTTCAGCTTATATTTTCTGTACAGAAAGTTATACTTGTTAAAATTAAGTTTGAGGGAAGGAATAAAAACATAAATTTCAAAATTAGAATACTTCCTTTTAGTTTAATATTATTAATAATATTATTAAAAGCATGTGCATGTTTTAGGCTAGATTTAATTTCCCTTGCAGTCATTCTATCCTAATTATGCATGTATATGAATTTGATAGGATGTTGTAGTAGTTGGTAGAATTAGCTTTTAATTTTTCTTACTACTACATTTTATAGATTTGATTGCAAAATATTTAAAAATTTAAGTTTGAGGGGAGGAAGAAAAATGAATTTCAAAATATTTGCCCTCTGTAGCCTGTATTTAATTTGATATCACTTTTTAAATGACATGTGGTGTGTGGTGTTATCTTTAAAATACTAAACTATTGTTTTTTAGGAATTTTATAAAATAACTTAATAGATAAGTTAGTAAAAAAGATGAAACTAAAGTTAAGATATTAAATAAAAAATATTAGGAAAATGATTTTATTATTTATAGTAGGAAAAATTGAATTTTTGAAAAAAATTAAGGATTTTTTAGAATGATTTTTTTTAGAATAATACTTTTTTTAAAGAATTTAGATTCTATGAATTTTTTTTTCAAAAACTAATACTAGATTTCAAGTTAAGGAAAGAAAATAAGTTTTTAACTTTAGAAAAGGGATAGCAAAATTCAAATTCATTAAAGGTCTATCCAAATATAATAATCCTCAACTAAAAAAAGTAAGGATTAAAAGATCCCAAAAGAAAAAGAAAAAGGAAATAAAAAGAAAAAGAAAAGTAAAGGTGAAAAAGGGAGGAGAAGCCTGAGGAATAAGACCTAATTAAAAATTGATTTCACTTCAATCTTTCTAAGGAAGAGAACTTAAGATCAAACCTTTGCTTAATTTTTGAAAGTATTAGTAAAAATTATTTTCAATATAGTTTTCATAAATTCTTAAATTAATATTTTTCTAAAAATTCAAAGTTAGGGAAAAATTTCAATTATAACTAAATTAAATAGAAAATCAGTATTCCTAAATTTAATTGTAAATGTTCTGATACCCTAGATATCATCTTCTTTACTAGAAATTCTTCTAAGTTGGACTATAACATTTATAAAATAAATTTTTAGTTATCTAAAAAGTAAACCCATTACCACAGGTTAACAATTTTAGTTTTTAAAGCTATAGTGTTACTTGGGGATAAGTAACATTTAAGTTTGGGGGTATTGATCCACCTGAAAATTACATATTTTTAGTGTACATTTCATGATCATTTATGTACATTTTTAATGATATTACACTTAAAAGGAAGGTATTTTGCATTTTTTTTTGTCTTGAGGTACAAGAAATGGATTTTTAGCAAAAATGAAGCAAAAATAGTGTCATTTGGAGTCAAATCGAGCAATGAA
Source organism: Phalaenopsis equestris (assembly GCF_001263595.1). Taxonomy (NCBI): domain Eukaryota; kingdom Viridiplantae; phylum Streptophyta; class Magnoliopsida; order Asparagales; family Orchidaceae; genus Phalaenopsis; species Phalaenopsis equestris. The sequence goes on along the minus strand of NW_018164758.1, from coordinate 43,921 downwards.
GAAAATTCTTACCTGACACATTTTGATATGACTTTCTATGTTTAATCTCCTTTTCATTTATCTAATTTTTCTAAATGAAATTACACTTTAAAGAAAGTTATTTTCATCTCTATTTTGTAGTTATATCAATTTGGAGTGCAATGGAGTTGAAACAGGGTAAAATAGAGAAAAACGGGGCAAAACGGTGGAGTTGCCTGCAGGGTGGCAGCTAGGTGCTAGCAAAGACGAGAAAACGGTGCCTAGGCATCAAAATTGGTGCCTAGGCGCCATAAACAGTTCAATATGGTTTTAGACGACTTTTGGTGGTTCCAAGATGTTCTAGAAGGTTCTATATGGCTATGCTCGCCCGTTAGAGTGGTTAAATGAATCTAGACACTTGAAGTGGCTTTTGAATGAAGAGATGTGTCTCTTAGAGTGAAAGGGTGTGTCTTTTGGATGAAGAGATGTGTCTCTTTGAGAAATGAGGGGTTTTTGTTTCTCTTTAAATAGAGAGGCTTGATGCCTCTCATGAAAAGTAATTAAAGGAATCTAGAGAAGAAATTAGGAATTTTTTAGGAGGAGTTTTGCATGATTTTATGGTGATGTAGATTTCTCCATTTTCTAGATAGATTGGTGATGGATTTTGAGAGATATGAGTAAGGAAGTATGAGCGGTGCATGGATTGATAGGAGACTTTGTTGGAGAGATTTTTTGTCTTTCTTTCAAATGGAAAAAGTTAAGTATTGTGCTCTTCATTATCTTGTAGTTCTTGTAAACACTTGCTAGTGAATTTTGTTTGATTTAAATGAATTTTTTTTTGTGTTTTATCCATGCTTTGTTGATAGTTTTCTTTACTCTTTTCTTTTAATAAGAAATAGTGACATATGTCGGAAAATTTATTTAATGATAGAATTATTTTTATTTTCATGTGATGAGTAATATCTTCTTTGCTTCAATGAAATAACTTAAGTGACAATAAGTTATGTTAAAATCTTTTGTAAGTAAAACTATGACTCGGGAGAGCGGTGATGTTGCAACTAGAGTGCACTCACATTGTCCGGTTGGCTATTATGAAATAGTGTGGGAGGCAATGTAACTTTTAAGGAAATATAATTGATGATATGTTTCTAGTAGAAGCTTTTAGGTGACAGATAGTTGCATAAAACTAATAGAATACTAAGCATACCTATATGATCAAAACAGGGTAGGTAGACATATGTTTCTTGTTGGCACTTATTTTATTACATAATTATATCAATTCTTTTATTGCTTATGCCATTATCTTCATTTTAGTTTTCTTTTGCAATGAATTGGATATATGTTTAGGAATTTAGATTTGCTTAGAAATTCTTTTATTTTGTTTTATTGGTCCTTCATTTACTTTACAAATTGGACACTTTTATTGTTAAAACCTTTTGAAGAACTTATAGACCCGAAAGGGCTAAGATTTCTTGACTTGTAAGTATCACATTCTGCTTTGGAAAGAGCAGCTCCTACCGTCTTAAGGGAGGGTGCAAATAAATAGGGAGATAAAATTTGATGGGTGTAGAATTGATGTTTCTAGGGTGACAGGTTAGATTTTTTTATCAATTTGGTCTAGAGATTGGAACTTAGGGTCACTGGTAGGTCCTATAAAGAGGGCATGGAGGATAATCTAGGAGTGAGAGACTAGAACCTACTCAAAATTACTATACATATCGAAACATATTTTAGATTATCTAATGTTCTTTACACAATCAAAAGTGGTAAGGAATAAGTATGCTCCTATTTGTCACTACTATATTAAATTTTATGCATTTCATTCATATACATTATCTAGGTCAACACACGAGAAGGGTAGTCTTTAACATCTCAAAATTCTACGAACATATTAATCAAGATAAGTTTTCTTTAGAATTTATATTTACAATTAGGAATAGCGTTATCCTTACATTTAATATTTGCATTTAGGAGTAGTTACTAGATAAACACCATCTTAGTCAACCTTCCAACCTAAGACTTAAAAGTAGTACACTAGGATTTTTCCTAAGGGCATTCTTACCTCGCTTCTCTGTGGGATTGATACTGAGGTCATTAAAAATGTAAAAGCTCAGGTTATTTTCCTAAGGGCATTTTTACTAAGCGTTATCCTTACATTAAAAATTTTTTTAATGACCTCAGTATCAATCCCACAGAGAAGCGAGGTAAGAATGCCCTTAGGAAAAATCCTAGTGTACTACTTTTAAGTCTTAGGTTGGAAGGTTGTGCTTCTACTCGTCCTCCTACTGGCTTGGATACTGTGCATTTCCTAATATTAAATTTTTTAAAAATGTAAGCCAAGGAAAAATGTAATCCCTTAGGATATTAATACATTTCCTAAGGGCATTAAATTAGAAAAAATGCCCTTTTACATTTTGTGCTTCTGCTCGTCCTCCTACTGGCTTGGATACTGTGCATGGTAAAGAGTGTACATTCTTACCTCGCTTCTCTGTGGGATTGATACTGAGGTCATTTTTCCTATACATGATCATGCACAGTATCCAAGCCAGTAGGAGGACGAGTAGAAGCACAAAATGTAAAAGGCCTAGAAGTAGAAGGAATGTCGAAGGGCTGGGCCCAGTTCCACATACAACATGTAATCCATATAATTCCATATTATCCTTACCGATAGGCTTTAGTGGCTGCAATAACTCTTCTTATTTCTCAAAACTAACTCTGAATTGTTTTCATAAAGTAAAAAAGAGAGATGGGTAACTTAATTCTGCTATAGTGCCTTCCTTAGAGGAACTGATGATATTCTTATAAATTAGAGAGCCAATATCTATAGGTTTCATTCATTGAATGCAATAATTTAAATTTTCTCTCTTCCTATTCACTTCACTCAAATGGTTCGTAGGTAGAAGTCTAACAGAAATAAAGTAACGTCATGCCTTTGATGGGGCATTAAGCTTGGAAGAAGAAAATTTTACTTTGTGATCATTCTTTGTTTTCCAAGCTCCTTGCCCATCAGTCAGAAATAAGATATGGTTAGGAGTGAAGTGAACTTATTTCTCTTTAACTATCATAGATTCATCAAAAATCTCGGAGAGGTAAGCATAAAATTCTCAAACAACGGAAATAGCTGTTATGTGATCCCGATTTTTTTATATGTAAGGATTTATGAAGTTGACACCACTACAGCACCAAAAATTTGATCCTTGTATGAAAATTATGTTGTATAATATATATATAATTATAGGCAATCAATAATGGGATTCTATGTAAATATGCGTATTGTTATTAAGTAATAAAGGACTTTCTATTTAAGACTCAAATATCGATTCCATGGGGAAGGCGTAAATTGACAATGATAAGTTTTACTAGAAAATTTACAGAAAATCAAATGAAATCACTGTCACTAATTTTGAATGTTGAGATATTATCAAAACTAAAGTGCTTAACTATTATCAAAATAGAAATGTAAAGTTTAAAAAGTAAATACTAATCTACTAACTATGTTTATGTAATAAAGATTTCTTATGTGAAAAAACATCCTTCCCACTACAATAAGGTTCTGGTGAAATGAGAGGAGATAAATGTTTATAATATGTATTGTGCCAAATATGAGCAATTATAATTCTCTACCCTCATACAAGGCATAGAAAATCATAGTTTAATCTTTGGTTTAGTTCCTAAATCTGTGGTTAGGCTAGAAGGATACTGGCTCCCACTCTAGAGCTCCCACTTTTCTTCACCTGAAGGCTAACTCTCGCTTAAGTTTTTAAACACTAAGACCGAATTGGGGATTTTAGTCTGTCACCCTAAAGATTCTCCAATTCTACACCCAACAAAGAATATTTTCCTATTTATTTGCACTTAATTCCATGAAAGAATTTTTCCTCTGTGAAATCAAATGTTATCCTCACTCTATTGTAGAACTCATTCTCCATTTCCCAGATCATATGTTTCACAACATATTTTAACAATTTAGTTGTCCAAATCAAAATTTAAATTAAGTTCGTAGTTAAAAAAACATCACAATTTATTTTATATTTTAATATTGGCACATCATATTATCTCTTCATTTCACCATATCTCAGAGTAAAGAGAAAAATAGAGGAAACTACTCAAATTTCATGAGAAAGGCTCAACAAAACACAAATTTCATATATAAAAGAAAGTTTATACAACACTAATAAACAAACAAAACTTATCTGAAACTCTTTCTCATAGCAAATCCCTTGTATCCTTGCCTTAGAAATGCAAGAAGAAGATATCTCTCACTTTTCTCTTTCTCCAACACTCTTACAGAAAGTTTCACACTAAATCTCACCATAGAAACTCTAAATTATAAAAGAAAAATCACTAATGGACTCCAATATGGTGGTGGAATGATGGATTATGAAGAATGGTGAAAATGGAGCGTGGTGGAACGTTTTTGAGTGAAAAGGAGTCAATTTCATGATGAATTTCGGCCTCAAATAAAACCCAAGGTCGGTTCTCCAAGAGCTGCCTCCAAAAACTCTTCAAAAATCGTCCCTGGACTCCAATTTTTATTCAGCGTCAACGGCGTTAAAGGCAGTTCAACCCCTGTTTATAGAAGGTTCGAGACATAATAGACTTCCATATTTAACTTCAAGACTTCCATATTTAAGTTCTCTAAACATAATAGTATAACTTAAGAAAAATTCAAAACAACTCCAGTTAATATTAAAGGTGCTAGGATATTCAGTAATTCAGTTTAAGATTTTTGATCCTTTATTTATTTCAAGAAAAATTACAATTTGTCATATTAAAGTCATTTGTCATATTAAAATGGAAAAGAACTTCATAAAACTTTATTAATCATTAAGCTAATACCCAAATAAAAAGTTTAAAAAATGTGTATTAAGCTAAGTTTAAAATAAAAAGTTTAAAAAATGTGTCCAAGTCTTTTTCCTTAAGCTGATTCAAGTGAAGCCAATTTTTAATTAGGCATCTCCTCAAGCTTCTCCCCACATCTTTTTTTTTTTTTCTTTACTTTTCAGGATCATTTTGAATCCCCTTTTTCTTTTCCTTCTTTTTCTCTCTCTTTTTTTATGTATGTGAGGATTACTATATCTTGATAGCCTTTAAAGATATTAAACTTCATTATCCTCTTCTTAAAGTTAAAAACTTTTTACATTTCTTCACTTAACAAATTTATATTAACTTAAAAATTACATAAAGTTTAATTCTTTTCCTTTTACATGAATCTTTTAAGATTTTGAATACTTCAAAAATACAATTTCCTTTACTTAAAATAGAAAAACATAGTCATATTCTCTTTTACCAAATATCTGAGTCTCTAAAATTAACCTTTATTATTGACTTAAATTTACAATATATTTAGAAACATAAATATAGTTTTCCAAAGTTAAACCCTAATACCAAAGGTCATGTTAAATTTAAAATTTTTGAAAATATAGTTAAGTGAGGACAAATGAAATTATATTCTCTCTTTTCTTTTTTAAAATAATTTCCCACCCCCTAAACTTAGATTTTTTTAAAAGATTTACATGAAGAACTTTGAAAATAAAAGGGTGAAAGAAAGTATTAAATACATAAAAAAAATTCATACCTATTGAAGATTCTGATTTTTACAAATAAATTTTGAAACACTGTTAGTGCTGATATGAAAACTACAATGCTTAAAACATTAAATTGCACATAATACATATAAAATTTGCTTAGAAAGAGTTAATTACAATACATATAACAAAGGGATGAAACTAACAACAAAACTAAACTAAATTTTTAAAATGAAAACAATTTTACACATTACAGTTTCACATTACAACATAACAACAGAGTCTCAACAATATCACAAAACAAACAATACAATCATAAAGTACAACACAAACAAACAAACAAATAAAAAGATCACCAGTCATCATCTTCTTCATCATTAACATCTAACTTCTGCTGCTGATATGGAGTATAAACAGGGTGAATAGGAAACTGAACTGTATGATCACCTCTCAGGTATTTCACTAAAGCATCATCATAAGCAGCATCATATTCAAACTTCTGGCGAATCAGATCATCTGTATGAGCATTTCTGGCCTCCATGTTCTGCATCTTATGATCCAGCCTCAAAATATCTCCCTGTTGAATCATCATCTGGTCCAATAACTCCCTGTTATTGGGGTCACTTGAAGTAGGCTCACTAAAAGTAAGGGTTATAGAAGTAGAAGGAATATCCCTGGCCTTACTTCCAGATCTCCAATCAACATGGGACACATAAGTCTTAATTTTTGCAGGCCCAATCGATCTCTAAGGCTCAATACTCTCCTCATCAGGTCTGAAATCAACTCCTGCATGCTCACAAAGTATATAAATGAGAGCAGGGTGTGCCAATCCACCAGTGGTCTCTCCTAAAGCAATAGATCAAGTGTTCATATAAATGATAGAGCCTACATTTATATCCATCACTTGCTGAATACAATAGCTCAGGATGGCTCTATCCGTGGTCACTTCACTATGATGGTTTGTTGGAATCATCCTCCTAAAAATAAAATAATGTCAAGCCTTAGATACTACATTAAACATAGAAAGGAGAAAGTTGACTTTAACTCCATTTATTACTTTCCAAGCCAATTTCTCACTAGTCATAAAAGAAATAACCTCATCTAAGGCCTCATTTGTAGCAGAGAATGAAAGATACTAAGATCTATAAACATCTTCTAATTGATAAAACTCATTTATTTTTTTCTTGGAGTAAACTCCACCCTTTTTCCTCAAACAAAAACAAAACAAAAACAAAATCATCAGCAAAAACAAAATCATCAGAAGCCTCCGCAAAGTTGGCATAAAATTCCATAACTCTCCCAGCTATCGCATAAGCAGTAAAATAGCAGAAGTTTTCCCACTATCGAGCGATAACCAATCGTTCAACTTCTCCTCCCGAATTTTGAAACCTCAATCTGAAATTCCATAACTCTCCCGAATTTTTTATTTTCTCAAAGACTATGAAATCGAGCACTAGCTTTAAAGCTAACAAACTTTTTCTCATCATATTCTATTTTTCTTTTGCTCGACCTAGGTGCCATAGGAAATCTAGAAAAATTTGATAAAAGTCTAAATAAATTCCAAAATTTTGAAAATCAAAATGTAAAGCACTTTAAACTTAAATCCACTAAGTAAAAGTTTTTCACCAAAGCATTTTCTCAAAATCTCTCAAAGAAAACAAAACTTTTGGATCAAGGCAATGTGAGAAAAATCATTGGTGAAAAAAAATATTTACGTTAAAGTGTAGCTCTTACCTAGAGAAAATGAAATCCAAAGTTCCTTTGCCTCTAAATCGCATCGAATCTGCCCAAAATCAAGCCCTAGGTGTGAAAACCAAAGGTTAAAGGTGATTTTAAGGGTAAAAATGGAGGTTTTACGGTGAAAAACGCGAATTAAAGGGGTTATTACTATTCTCGGGTTGAAGGCGCCATTGACGTTAAAGGCCCGAAATTCACTATTTTGATTTTTTTCAAATTTTCAATTTCCTTTTAATCTACTCCAAAGTTTTTTTTAGTATTTTTAAACACAAATTTTTATCTAATATTATCTCACAAATAAACATTCACAAACAATCATTTTCACGAAAGACAACAAACTAACTTTTATATATGAAAATACATTTTTTACAAACACATTTCACAAATCACACATTCACACATATTAAGCAAACTAATTATAAATCAACATCAAAATTAAGCCACAGCATTAAACGCTGACACAAAACTATACACATAATCAAAGTTCAGAATTCTAAAGCAAAAACAAACCAAACCAAATCAAATCAAATCCACACAATTACATCAAATACATAAATATTCTTAAGCAAGTAGAGAATCCAAAGTCTTCAGTAATTTTGCTTCATCTTCAGTTCTTTCACTTCCTCTAATATCTCCCATGGCTTGGTAATGAACATATTAGTTGTAGAAGGATCGGTACGGAAATTGATTTGTCAATTTTTCTTCGATCCACCCATTTTCTTTAAACATCCAAACTAATCATTCTTTAAAAGTTCCAATATGATCAAAATTTTCTTTAATTCTCCAATCAAGGTGATCAAAAAGGTACTTAAGATCTCCTACTGGTACCATAATACTCTAAACATTCATAATACTCTGAAGTTCCCTTTTAATTTTCTTCAATTTCTTCTCCAAAGAAAGCGAACTTCCTACTGTTGGTGGTATTAATGGAGTTGAAGCATGTGAAGAATGATCCATAATAGCATTTAGTGCTTCATTTCCATTATCAACATACTGATCATCAATAGGTATCATGGGCTCCCATGGTAGTAAAACTTTTCCCAACTTTCATATGGCACTTAGGATTGACTGCAAATCAGAAAAATTGTAGAAGGATTCCCAAGTTCATAAATTGACCAATTCATAATGATACCCATAATAGATTTAAATATGATTGATCCTATATCAATATGTTTTTCCATTTGAATATAGTAGTTTAAAATAGCACTTTCCTTAGTGACTCTACTAATCTTCATAGTAGGGATTAATTTTGCACAAATAATGAAATGCCACTGCTTCAAAATTAGATTAAGTGATAAAGCAGGAAAACTAATATATCCTTCATCTTGTACTTCCCACATATCATTTTCATCCCTCGGAAAATTATAAACATCTTGCATCAAATCTCACATATGAATGAAATTTGTATAATGACAAATTGAAACATTTTCTATCATATACAATTCATTAATACTCACAGGAGTAAATGGTACAGCCTTACCTCGTACGAAGACAACTCCTTTGGTAATTCCATGTAGATTTACATAGAACTCCTTCACTACAGGCACAACAACCGCAGTGGTAGTGTAACACAGAACTTCTCATCGCCTTTGCAAAATGATCTTGTCAACCGGAGCACTAAGATTGATCAATCCATGACTAAAAAATTCTCTCTCCTTGATCAATCTATTTTTCATAATAACTTTATCGTATAATATTTGCACGTCAAAACTAATAAACTTTCTTCTATTGAAAACTCCATACCTTGAAGTATTTCTGGAATTGGAAGCCATGAAATCCAAAATTAGGAAGTTTTTAGGCATCTTAGTAAGGTTTTAGGACTATAAAAACACCTCATGGCAGTTATTATGGAGCGAAATCCGGCCAAAGTTTGTCAAAAGTCGTCTGAACCATTAAACCACTCTCGGCACCGTCAGCGTTCCCAATTGGCACTGCCGGCGCTGAGGTCTGTTTTCTTGGTCGCCGTTGGCACGAGTGGCCAAAATTTTGTGACTTTAATTTTTTTGTTCAATTTAATTCCAAATTTTTCTCCAATACTAATATTTGACTTAATTTATAATAAATTCAGTTGTGTAGGATTATTATCTACTAATATATAAGACATTTATCAAACAAAATAATAATACATAGACATATATGTATGGGTTGCTTCCCACAAAATGCTTGGTTTAATGCGTCAGCCCGATACACCATTTATTTAGTTAGGTTGACTTAACATTAAAATTTCTTTAAATTGAGGTATGTGCCCTTCATAATAATGTTTCATACGATGTCCACTAACTTTAAATACCTTTCTAGTGTTAGGATCTTCAATAACAATAGTTCCATATTGATAGACTTTAATCACTTTAAATAGTCCTAACCATTTGGATTTCAGTTTTCCTAGAAATAATCTCAATTATGTATTATATAATTGAACTTCTTATTCAGGTTCAAATTTCTTCTGAATAATCTTCTGATCATGTCGTATTTTCATTTTTTTCTTTATAGATTTTTGCATTATAATATACTTCATTTCTTATTTCCTCAAGTTCATTGAGTTGCAATAATTTTTTCTCACCAGCAACTTTTAGATTAAAATTAAATTCCTTAATAGCCCAAAATGCTTTATGCTCTAATTCTACTGGTAAGTGGCATGTTTTTCCAAATATCAGTCTGTATGGGGACATTCCTATAAGAGTCTTATAAGCAGTTCTATATGCCTAAAATGCAGTATCTATTCTAGCAGACTAATCCAATTTATAAGGATTTACATCTTATTCTAAAATACATTTAATTTCACGATTTGATATCTCTGCTAGACTGCTAGTCTGAGGATGATAAGCAGTAGAGAATCTATAATAATTACTAAAATGAGATCCTCCATCAGTAATAATTACTCTCTGCATTCTATATCTTGTAAAAATATTTTTAATTAAAAATTTAGAAACACTCTGAGAATCTCATCTGGGTACAACAATAGCTTCAATCCATTTGGATATATAATCAACAACAAGTAATATATATAAATTTCCAAATGAAGGCATAAATGGTCAGATAAAATCTAATCCCCACACATCAAAAATTCACTTCCAATGTGTAATTTAGAGGCATTTCATTTCTTTTAGAAATATTTCCTACTCGTTAACATCTATTGCAAATTTTAATATATTCATTAACATCTTTAAAAATAGTAGAACAATAAAATCCAGCTTGCAAAATCTTATATGCAGTTCTATTTGTTCCAAAATGTCCTCTAAATTCAAAATCATGGCATCTTTCAATTATCTGTTGAGTTTCTTCATAAGACACACATCTTCTAAAAATTAGATCTTTACATTGTTTATATAAATAAGGGTCATCCCAAAAATATTCTTTTGAATCATATATAAATTTCTTTAATTGTGGATTTTTCATATCAGATGATAAACTATCACTTACAATATAATTCACAATATCAGTGTACCACTGTATATCCATTTCATCAATACTATATAACTGTTCATCAGGGAAATTTTCTAAAATTTCATTTGCAAAATTAGTTAATTTTCCAATTTATATTCTAAACAAATTATCATTTCCCTTTCTATCAATCACTGTCAAATCAAACTCTTGCAATAGAAGTATCCATCTAATTAATCTTGGTTTAGCATCCTTCTTTTGCATTAAGTATTTAATAGAAGAATGATATGTATGCACTATACATTTAGTTTCAATTAAATAAGGTCTAAATTTATCAAAGGTATAAACAATAGCTAATAACTCTCTTTCAGTAGTATTATAATTAATTTAAGCATCATTTAGAGTCTTACTAACATAATATATAACTTTAAAACTTTATCGTGCCTTTGTCCTAATACATCCCCAATAGCATAATCACTAACATCGCACATTATTTCAAATAGTTTTTCCCAGTCAAGTGGTACTACTAGGTGCAGTGACTAATTTTTTCTTTAGTAATTTAAATGCTTTTATGCATTCCTCATCAAAATTAAATTTCTTATCTTTTTCTAAAAGTTGGCATAGCGGCTTAGTTATTTTTTAAAAATTTTTTATGTAGCGCCTATAAATACCAACATGTACTAGAAAAATTCTCACCCCTTTAACATTAGTAGGTGGTGGTAATTTTTCTATAACTTAGATTTTTGTAGGATGTACCTCCATGCCTTTTTCAGAAATTTTATGTCCAAGCACAATACCTCTTGCAACCATAAATTGATATTTTTCCAAATTTAATACTAGGTTGACTTTTTCACATACTTCCATAACTTTTTCTAAATTATTAAGACATAACTCAAATGAAGTCCCAAATACAGAAAAATCATCCACAAACACTTCCATTCCATGTTCTATAAAATTGCTAAAAATTGACAGCATGCATATTTAAAATGTTGCAGGTGCATTGCATAGTCCAAAATGCATTCTATGAAAAGAAAATGTTCCATATGGGCTTGTAAATGTTATTTTCTCTTGATCCTCTAGAGCAATTGGAATTTATTGATAACCGGATTATCCATCTAAAAAGCAATAATATTTATTCCCAGCCAATCTATCCAACATTCGGTTTAGAAAGGATAACGGAAAGTGATCTTTTTTGGTGGCCATGTTTAATTTTCTATAGTCAATACAAATTTGCCAACCAGTAACTTGTCTTATTGGTATTAGATCATGGTATTCTTGTCTTATTGGTATTAGATCATTTTTCTCATTTTCTTCAACAGTCACTCCTTTCTTCGGAACACAGTGAATTGGGCTTACCCAAGCACTATTTGAAATAAGATATATAATTCCTGCATCAAACCATTTTAAAATCTCTTTTTTAACAAATTCTTTCATTATTGGGTTTAATCTTCTTTGAGGATCAACTTTAGGCTCATATTGCTCCTCTAATAAAATTTTGTGCATACAAATTGAAGGACTAATTCCTTTAATATTTGCTAAAGTCCATCCAAAAGCCTTTTTATACTTGTTCAACAATTTTATCAACTTTTGTTCTTGAATTTCAGTTAACTCAAAAGATATAATAACAGACAATGTAGATGACTCTCCTACAAATACATACTTTAAATGGGTAGGTAATATCCTTAATTTAAGTTCAGGTGGTTTAATACTTGAAGGAATAAGATTTTTACTATCGTTTTCCAACAAGTCTAATGTTTCAAATTTGCCCTGAATATAATCCAAATCTTCTCCTTTTATTTCATCTTCATTCTAAAAAATTTCTCTATGCTTTAATTTATCTTCACACTTATTCTTAAACTATTCATTACTCAGATAATCAGCTACTTCCATCCTAAAACATTCATTATCTTTTTCTATAGCAGAATATTTCATAGCTTTTGCTATATTAAATTTTACTTCTTTATCATTAACTCTCATTATTAATTCACATTTTTGCACATCTATTATAGCTCTTCCTATTGCAAGAAATGGTCTCCCTAAAATAATAGGAATCTCTTTATCTTCCTTTATATCCAATACTATAAAGTCTACAAGGAAAATAAATTTATCCACTTTTACAAGTACATCCTCTATAACTCCTTTTGGATAAGCTAATGATCGATCAGCTAACTGAAGAGTTACATTAGTAGGAGAAATTTCTCCCAAATCTAAACGTTTAAAGATCGATAAGGGCATAAGATTGATAATCGCTCCTAAATCACATAAAGATTTTTCATAAAACTTTTCACCAATTGCACAAGGTATAGTTAAAACTACTAGGACCTTTTAATATTTCAAGAAGCTTTTTCTGAATAATAGCACTACACTCTTCACTGAGTGCAATGATCTCATGATCTATAACTTCCTTTTCTTATTTAGTACATCCTTCATAAATTTCACATAACTTGGCATTTGTTCCAAAGCTTCAACGAAAGGAATATTTATCGTTAATTTCTTAAGGATTTCCAAAAATTTTGTAAATTGATTATCTTTATTTTTCTGCTTCAGTCTTTGAGAAAACGAAGGTAATGGTTTTTCTAAAAGAATATTTGTTTGTTCATTTTCATGTTGATCATTTTACATTTCTTCCTTCTCTTCATCAACTTCAGTTTCTCTTTGGATCCTTATTTCAACTTCTTTTCCACTTCGTAATTGAATAGCTTTAATTTTCTCTTTATTTTGATCTTTTGGATTAACTTCCACAGTATTCAGAAGAATTTCAAAAGTTTTGTTACTAAGTGTTATAACAATATGTTCTAATTGATTTTCAATATTTCTAATAGCAACCCCTTGATTTGGTATTTGATTTCCCATATTCAACATCACTTTCGTCAACTTTTTTTCCTTAACTTGTGGGTTAGGATTGAAGTTAAATTTTAGAGGATAATAAGGTCGAAAACCAGGATTTTCTTGATTGTTCAAATTTTTGGATGGATTCACCGAATTGTTATGATTATTCCAACTGAAATTAGGGTGATTTTTCCATCCAGGGTTAAAATAGTTAGAATAGGGATTATTATTTTAATTATTTATAGCATTTAAAGTTTCATAAGATGGTTGAGTATCAATAATCTGTCCTAGTGAATTTTCCT
>NW_018164758.1:27147-30067 GCF_001263595.1 Phalaenopsis equestris | reverse complement strand
ACTGGCTACTCTCTTAGGATTTACCCTTTCAGAGGGCCATTGAAAATTATTAGTAGCCATTTCTTCAATTAAAGAATATGCTTCATCAAAAGGTTTTGACATTAATGATCCACCGCAGCAGCATCTATAATAGATCTTAGCAATCCTACCAATCCATTGTAAAAGGTTTCAATTACTAACCAATCTGGTAAAACATGGTGTTGACATTTTCTAAGAAGATCTTTAAATCTTTCTCAGGCTTCATATATTGATTCCCCTTCAAACTGACAAAAAGATGTAATATCATTTCTAAGCTTAGCGATTTTCGAGGGGAAAAATATTTATCTAAAAATTTTTGTGATAGTTCTCCCTAAGTTTAAATAGATCCATGTGCTAATGAATTTAACCAAGCCTTGTCTTTATCTCTTAATGAAAAAGGAAAATGTCTAAGCCTAACAATATCATTAGACACTCTGTCATATTTAAATGTAGCACAAATCTCAAGAAAACTAGTAAGATGTAAGTTAGGATCTTCAGTAGGTGATCCTCCAAACTGATTATTTTGTACCATTTAGATAATAGCAGGTTTAAGCGCGAATGAATTAGCAGCTACATCAGGATTTTAAATAGTCAAGTGAAGTTCATCTGCTGTCGGATTCGCATAATCTTTTAAAGGTCTTTGTCGATTCTCATTTATTGGATTTTCTAAGTTATTTGCCATTTCTTTTAAATTTTTAATTTTTCTTTGTTGCTTTCGAATTTTTCTAATAGTATTTTCTAACTCTGAATTGTAAGGTACTAAGCCTTCAAATCTAATATTTCACATAAGAAAATAAAGTAAGCCAAGTAAAATTCTTTTAAAAAAAACACTCTTAAATAAATTTCTTTTTGGATTTTTGATTTTTATATATTTTTTTAATATATTTTAATAGTATATATATCTCTAACTTTCCTAATTTATTAAAAAAATTTAATTGACCTAAATTTAACCGTTACCTTCCCCACAAAACGGTGCCAAAAACTTGATCCTGATTTTTTTATATGTAAGGATTTATGAAGTTGACACCACTACAGCACCAAAAACTCGATCCTTGCATAAAAATTAAGTTGTGTAAAATATATATAATTATAGGCAATTAATAATGGGATTCTACATAAGAATGCATATCATTATCAAGTAATAAAGGACTTTATATTTAAGCTCCAAATATCGATCCCACGGGGAAGGTGTAAATTGACAATGATAAGTTTTACTAGGAAATTTATAGAAAATCAAACAAAATCACTGTCACTACTATTGAATGTTGAGATGTTATCAAAACTAAAGTGCTTAACTATTGCCAAAACAGAAATGCAAAGTTAAAAAAGTAAATACTAATCTACTAACTATATTTATGTAATGAAGATTTCTTATGTGAAAAAGCATCCTTCCCACTACAATGAGGTTCTGGTGAAATGAGATGAGATAAATATTTATAATATGTATTGTGCCAAATAAGAGCAATTATAATTCTCTACCCTAATGCAGTGCATAGAAAATCTTTGGCTAATCATTGATTAATCTTATGTTTAGTCCCTAAATCCGTGGCTAGGTTAGGAGAATACCGACTCCCACTCCATAGCTCTCACTTCCCTTCTCCTAAAGGCTAATGACCGGCCTAGTTTTTAAACACTAAGATCAAATTGGTGATTTTTAGTCTGTCACCCTAAAAATATCTCCAATTCTACACCCAACAAAGTACATTTCCCTATTTATTTGCGCTTAATTCCTTGAACGAAACACTTTTTCATGGACTTAAATGTGATTCTCACTATGTTGTAGAACTCATACTCCATTTCCCGAATCGTATGTTTCACAACATATTTTAACAATTCAATTTTTCTGCTGATTTTCTTCATTGATTGCTGTTGTTGTTTCAACAAATAAGTTTGTTTGGAATAGTATTATCTGGTTTGTTTTTCTTTCCGCGGTTTATCAAAATAATAATATCGAATTTTAAATGTTACAGTGACACCATGCCATTTTTTTTTCTTTATTTTTTGGTGTTGCATGTCCTCTCAACTGCTTTCTGAAAAGTTTATTCTTTTCAGTTTTTTGGTGTTACATAGGAATTGCTCCAATTCTCTAATACTTTGTCCTTCTCCTTACATAAACAAAAAATGCATTTTGTTTTCATTTGATTTGCTCAGATGATATAAGGTGTTGTCTAGTCGACCTTGAAATGAAAAGCATGTCGATCATTTCATACCAAGTTTCTAATTTTAATTGCTTTGTGAAGTGCAAAAACTTACTGCTTAAAGAACAATTTGTATTAATAGCTTAAAAAGGAGTGGTGAAGGTTGGAGATATAGTTTCCAAGGAATAAGTACCCAGATGCATTTTCAACTTCATCATAACAGCATTCTCGGATGCATTGCACTGAATCCTTGCTCTTTGTACGATTCAATACATGTATCACTTCCTATGTGATAAATTTATTTTTTTATTCTTGCGATCATAAGCTGAAATATAGTTCTATGGCATTTTTTCTTGGTTCTAATTGTTTATCTTTGCTTTACTGGAACACAATCTTATGCTGAGCATTTGGCTGTTAGGGCTGTTCCTTTTAGATTTTTCATTTTGAATTCCTTTATTTTGTCACCATTCTTGTTTTCAGAATATTGCTGCTGCTGTTTTGTTTTTAGACTGTTTGAAATGCAGTTTATCTCTGGCAATCCTGTTTGAATCTCAACTCTTATTCATTTTGTTTTTCCATTCAGAGACTTGCGTTTCATGGCATTCCACAAGTGCATCTTCAACAATTTCAGCTGAGTCTGGTTGCTTTTGTCAGGGATAACAAATGCATGTTATCTGAAATTGTATCATCCATCTTGCCAACTAGTTTGGACTTGAGCGAGGCTCAGATGCTGCAAAACAGAGAACTTGCTGGAGTAAATGTGA
>NW_018164758.1:26235-26747 GCF_001263595.1 Phalaenopsis equestris | reverse complement strand
TATGATCTACTGCAGTAAAGTTTTAATTCAGAAATACTATAAGTTTGATTTAAATAAATATCATAGTGAGATTTTCAGAAAAAATTCAAGTAATTGAATTAACTCTGTAGCTACCAGTTTATTTAGTCATCAAGTTTTAGAGTTCTAGTTTTCTATTTATTTCAAGAATGACTATAGATTGCAATATTAAGTCACTTAGAATATCCAAAAGATAAGAACTTCATGAGAACTCTATTAGTAAAAAGATCTATTCCATAAATATAAGTTCAGGAATGTATTTAAGTTTTCCCTTTAGGTAAATCCAGTGAAGTCAATTTTTGATTAGACATATCCTCAAGCTTCTCCTCACTTTCATTTTTCTTTCTTTTTTTTCATTTGGATTGTTTTCAATTCTATATTTTTTTTCCTTTTCATTTCAGGGATAGTTTTCAATCCTTTGTTTTTCCTTTTTCAAGTGAGGATTATTATAGCTGGATAGCCTTTAATGATTTTGAACTTCACTTTTCTTTCCC
>NW_018164758.1:23154-25903 GCF_001263595.1 Phalaenopsis equestris | reverse complement strand
TTTTTCTTCCCTCCCCCAAACTTAAATTTTTAAATATAAAATAAAGGTGGAAAGAAAATACTATAAATATAAATCATACCTCACTATTGTAGGCATCTTTATCATTCTGAAATTTCTGCAGGCCTTCTCAAATTCTTACTTCACCTAGTCTGTAATATTATGAGCTTTCTACACATATAAATCATTAAGGGAATTTATGGGAAATGAAATTTTGAAATAAGTATAAAAACTAAAACAAAAACATATAACATTTCCTAACACAATTAAAATGCTAAAAAAAGACAAAAATATTAAAATGAAAATAAATATCACATCGCATTATAATCCATAAAGTACTGAGCAACATCTACAACTTACACATGCACATTTTTACTACCACATTAAACATTTACAACAATAAAAAATACAAACATAAGTACATCAATTTCATTCTAAATATCAAAATCCCAAGCTATTTCATCGTTGCCTTGATCAGCAGGTGGATTGGGTTGATACTGAGTATATCGGGGGCATTCAGGAAATGTAACATCAGGCTCTCCTCTGTAGTGTCGGGCCTGAGCGTCGTAATAAGCTATCTCAAAATCGGAAAGCCTCTGTAGGTACTCACTATCATAATCATGTCGGTGTTCTAAACCTCCGATCCTTTCATTTATTAAAACTAGGCTCTTCCTCTGCAAGGTCAACTCATTCATCAAATCTGTTAAGGTAGGGGAGCTAGAAGGAGGAGGAAGGTCATAACTTGTAGAGGGGACATCTCTACTAGTAGAAAGTTCCTGACTCCTACTTCAAGTTCTCCATTTCTCATGGGATACATAAGTCTTCAAATTAGATTTTCTAATGGGTTTCATAGGTTGAACCAATTCTTCCTCTCCAGCTTCCACTCCAGAAAGTTGGCAAAGTGTATAAATAAGTCCAGGATGTCCTAGACCTCCACTAGTCTCACTTCTTTCCGTAGTCAATATATTCTTGAAAATAATTCTCCCCACATTTTTAGTTTTATTATTCTTAATATAGATATTCAGAATAGCTCTATCTCTAGTTACCTCACGATGGTGATAAGTCGGTAACAGAGTAGAGGAAATGAAATAGTGTCACGCCTTAGAGGTGGCATTCAACATGGAAGCAAAAAAGTTTACCCGTTCTTGCTGCTTTATCTTCCATGTTCCTTTCCCATCAGTGAGAAAGTTAATCAAATCATTGAGGGGGCCTTCTATCGTACTAAACGATTCATAGAGGCAGTTGAAGTGTTAATGCGGGCGGCGGTAAATTCCACAGGAAATCCACGCACTTGTACGATTCCGTCTTCAGAATAAATCACATTGGCGTAGAACTCGTTCACCGCATTTGCATCGGCTTTATTGGTGGTGTAACAAAAGTTTTCCCACCTTCGCTCGGCAATAACCTGTTCAATTTCTCCTCCCGGACTCTCAAAAACTCGATCTTGTATTTAATTTTTTCCTTTAAGTATTGAAGTAAATCAAGTTTGAGCCATCACATTAACGAAGCGTGAATCATCGAACTTAACTCTTCTCTTTGACATGGAGCAATTTTTAATCTAATCAAATCAAATAAAAATTCCAAAAATTACTTTTAATATGTAAATCATGGCTTCCAATGGTAATTCAAAGAGTTCAACATTAAGATCCATGAATTTCTTCCAAGATTTTTTTCACATTTTCAAATTTTTAGATTTCCTCAATGTGGAAGAAATACATAGTGAAGATCAAATATTTTTAACTTGGAGTGAAGCTCTATGAAGCTCTTACCTAAAGAAGATCAAATCCAGTGTCAAAAAGCCTTGAAATCGTCTTCGAATCCAAGATTTACCAAGCCCTAATTCAAAAATGGTGTTTTTAGGAGGAAGAGGATGATGAATAGTGGTGGTTGACCGGTCAAAATCACGGTTAAAGAGGTATTTTCACGATCTCGCCGACGGCGGGGTCGATGACGCCGTCAGCGCGCTCTATTATGTTTTTGAACCTAAGTCTCGGGAAATTCCTACTGTCGACGGGCTCTTTTGATTATGTCAAAATTCCGTATTTTTGTGATTTTGATCAATTCTAAGCTTAAATGACATTCATTTAATCTTTATAAACATAATTTTAAATAGTTAAATGATGTACTTAACACATACAAACTTTCATAAAACATAACATCACATTTATATATAAATTCCAAGGGGTACAATAAACATTACATAACATACTTAAATTTGGTATTTTCTCAACCTCAATACATTAATTCAGCGTCGCAATCCAAACCACAACACTCAAAACGCTGAAAACAAAACATCCTATGCCTAGTCTCAACTGTATAGAGATCTATAAGCATAATTCTAAAGCAAAGCAAATATAAAGTTAAAATCTAAACACACATAAACATAAAGGTAGCATAGTAAATCTACTACTCGTCAGATTCTGTGCTCGTTTCTCCTTTGAGATCACCCATTGATTGCACATGAACGAAGAGGTTGTAGAAGGGTTGGAAAGGAAATTCTTCAGTAGAATCCTCCTTAATTAATTTCATCCTCCTCATCAGTCGCATCAAACTATCTTCTAAATGCTTAGAGTGATCGAAATGTTATTTCATCCTCCAGTCTAGATGATCAAAAAAATCGGAGATATTATTAATTGTATTCATCACATTTTGTACCTCCTTTTCCAATTTCTTGATTCGGCGCAGGATCACCAGAGTTTTATCAGGAATTAAGGGTTGAACTGGCAGTGAATTCTGAGATGATTGATCAACT
>NW_018164758.1:21603-22728 GCF_001263595.1 Phalaenopsis equestris | reverse complement strand
TGTTTAGAGACGAGATTCAAAAGTGTTGAAGAAAAACTAACATACCCGTACTCTCGCATTTCCCAATCGTCAGTTTCGTCCGTCAAATACTGGTAAATTTAATTCATCTGGTTTCTCATTGGGATGAGATTAGAATAGTGGCAGATAAGAACATTCTCTATCATATATAACTCATTGATCCATGCAGGAGTGAAAGTAATCCATCTTCCTCACACATAAACAACTCCTTGGTTGATTCCATGTAAATTTGCATAAAATTCTTTTACCACAGGAACTACCACGACGACAGTAGTGTAGCACAACACTTCCCATCTTTGCCGCACTATTGTTTCCTCAATATCTGTCGTGGGATTATTCAATCCGTGATTCACGAATCCTCGTTCTTTGATTAATCTTTTCTTCGTTAGCAACTTGTTGAAGATTCGTTGCGCTTCCGCACTAATGAACTTTTACCGATTGAAAACTCACATTTTGGGATTATCAGGGAAAGTGGACGCCATAGGAATGAAATTTATAGAGTTTTACTTCATCCTTGGGGAGAAAATATGGTTTGGGGAGAAAATATGAACTATGGTTCGAATTTTTAAGTTTAAAAAGACTATTCCTGCCCAAAAACCGTCAAAAACCGCTCATCGGACACAAGAAACCGCCTCTCACTGGTCTCGCCCACGGCGGCGTCGATGGCGTCGTAGGCGCGGGCCTCGGGGGGCCCGTTGGCGCGCCTCTGTATTAATTTTGTCTAGACTCTTGGGAAAAACCCACCGTCGGCGCCGTCAAGGGCGTCATCGGCGCCCAAGGAAAAATTTTCACAGTTTTGCTCTGGTCCGAATGCGTTTCAATTTTTCTTTATGGATCTAATTTTTAAGATGTTTTAAGGGTAAATAAGAGTAGTAGAGCTTAATACTACTATAAAAAAGCGATAAGTTTAAATAACAACTACTATAATTACGAATAAAGTAAAGATAAATATGGGCTGCCTCCCATAAAGCGCTTGATTTAACGTCGTCAGCCCGACCTATTCAGGTGTTATTCAGGTTGACTGATCATTAAAACCTCTTTAAAATTTGGTCTGTTACCCTCATAATATGGTTTTAATCTATGTCCATTTACTTTAAATCTATTTTC
>NW_018164758.1:19635-20104 GCF_001263595.1 Phalaenopsis equestris | reverse complement strand
CTTTGTCCAAGAACAGCTCCAATAGCATAATCACTAGCATCACACATCAGTTCAAAGGGTTTCTCCCAGTTAGGTGAAACTATAATAGGGGTTGTGATTAATTTTTCTTTTAATAACTTGAAGGCATTTAAACAGCTTTCAGTAAAATTAAATTTCTTGTCCTTTTCTAAAAGTTGGCATAGAGGTTTGGTAATTTTTGAAAAATCTTTAATAAAACGCCTGTAAAAACCAACATGTCCAAGAAAACTCCAAACCTCTCTTACATTAGTATGAGGTGGCAGTTTAGATATAACTTGAATTTTTGTAGGGTCTGCTTCCATACCATCTTCTGAAACTCTTGGTTTATATTGTTCATCTAATATAATTCTGTGCATACAGATTGAAGGACTAATTCCCTTAATATCAACTAAGGTCCAACCAAAAGCTTTCTTATATCTTTTCAATGTATCTAACAGTCTTTGGTCTTGCA
>NW_018164758.1:16268-17103 GCF_001263595.1 Phalaenopsis equestris | reverse complement strand
ACACGATATAGTGAAACTACCAGGATCTTTTAATTTTTCAGGAAGCTTTTTATGAATAATTACACTACACTCTTTGCTAAGTGCAACAGTTTCGTTGTCCGTGAACTTCCTTTTTTGTTCAGAATATCTTTCATAAATTTCACATAATTGGGCATCTACTCTAAAGCTTCTCGAAGGTAATATTCACTGTTAACTTCTTAAGAATTTCTTAAAATTTTGAAAATTGTTTATTTTGTTTATGTTGCTTCAATCTTTGAGGAAACGGTGGTGGAGGTTTTTCCACAGTAATTTTCATTGGTGTAAATGAATACTCTAAATCTGGGTATTTATGATCCTTTTCTTTTTCGGTATCCACTTTCCCTTTTTCAGTTTCTATTTCTTGTTGCACTCTTGTCTCCAATTCTTTTCTACTTTGTAATTGATCGCCTTGATTTGCTCTTTTCTTTGATCTTCAGGATTTGGTTCCACAGTACTTGGAAAAGTTCCTAATGCTCGGTTACTAAGCGCAGTAGCGATATGACCAAATTGGTTCTCAATATTCTTAATAGCAGTTCCTTGATGTTGTATTTGATTTCCTTGAATCTGTAATTGATTTCCTTGATTTTGTAATTGTTGACCCATGTTTAATATCAACTCTTCCATATATAACTTCTTCTCCTTAATTTGAGTATTGTTGTTAAATCCTTGAGGATAAGAAGGTCTATAGTTAATATTTCCTTGGTTGGATGAATGTCCTAATGGGTTTACTGAGTTGTTTGCCCATTGTTGATTTGTAGAAGAATTGTTATTCCAATTAAAATTTGGATGATTCTTCCAACCTGGGTTATAATAGTTC
>NW_018164758.1:2024-14853 GCF_001263595.1 Phalaenopsis equestris | reverse complement strand
TATAAGAAAGCATCCTTCTCCTTGTCAAGAAATTATAGTGAATGGATAAAATGAATTAGTTCAATTTATATTGTGCCAAATAGGAGCATACCTATTCTTTACCCTTTGGTCCATGCATAAAGAACATTGATTAATCCTATGTTTGGTTACTGATTCTGCGGCTAGGCTGAGAGGATACCGACTCTCACTTTGGAGCTCCCACGTTCCCCTCACCTGAGGGCTAACGTCTACACATCAACACCCAAACGATAGGACAAAATTGGGGATTTTAGTCTATCACTCTAAAATCTCCAATTCTACGCCCGATAGTAATGTTTCTTTATTTATTTGCACCCAACTTCCCAGGGCTTTGACTTCCCTGAATCATGGATGAAATCTTCACTTTAGTTGTAAAACTCAACATATTTTAACAAATCAATTGATTAGATTAAAAGTAAATTAAGATTGAAGTGAAAAGGTCATCACAATTTCTTAAACATTTTCATGGCTTCACCAATTCAAATCACCATTTCACAAATCTCGAGACAAGGAGAAAGACATAGAAAACTACTCAGAACTCATGGGGAAAGCACAACAAAACTCGGAATTCATATATAAAATAAAATTCATACAAATATAACAAGTAAATAACTTATCTCTAAATTTCTCCCCAAGAACACTTCTTGAAGTTCCTCTGAATCTCTTCCTTTCTTTACAGCACACAGAATTCCTCTTCGAAGTAGCGAGGAAGAAATCTCTCACTTTCTCTCTACTCTTACAATTTCTTGAAGAATTCCTCACAGTTACACGCTCTAGCAAGCTCTCGAAACACTAATGGAACCTATCTAACCTCCAGGACTCCTCTATTTTTGGCCAAAATCTTCTCTTTAAAGATGTGGATGAGTTTTCCCAAGAGTAGCTTATGCACCCCTCCAAAATCTGGCCTTATCCATTGTACAAGTACACATAACCGTCGGTGGCCTTCTATAGATTTTGTCCTGTAGCCTCGGGAAAATCTCGCCGTCGGCGGTGTCGATGGTGTCGTCCACCCCCTGCCTCTTTTTGCTCCAATGACCCTAATTCATCATTTCTGC
Organism: Phalaenopsis equestris; assembly: GCF_001263595.1. Lineage (NCBI taxonomy): Eukaryota > Viridiplantae > Streptophyta > Magnoliopsida > Asparagales > Orchidaceae > Phalaenopsis > Phalaenopsis equestris. The sequence goes on along the minus strand of NW_018164758.1, from coordinate 13,780 downwards.
AACCAAAAATCAAAAATACCTTTCTTTAAAGTGTAATATCATAAAAAACAGTATAAAAGAGGTACAAAAATCTCAACATATTTATTTTGGTCAGCTAACACTCGCTTTAGTTTTTAAACACTAAGATCGAATTAAGGATTTTAGTCTATCACCCTAAAGATTCTCTAATTTTACACCCAACAAAGAATATTCTCTATTTATTTGCACTTAATTTCATGAACAAATTTATCCTCCATGAAATCAAATGTGATCCTCACTCTGTTGTAGAGCTCATACTCCATTTCCTGGATCATATTTTTCAGAGCATATTTTAACAATTCAATTGGCCAGACCAAAATGTAAATTAAGTTCAGAGCTGAAAATCATCAATCACAATTTACTTCATATTTTAATATTGGCACATCATATTATCTCTTCATTTCACCATATCTCAGAGTAGGGAGAAAGATAGAGTGAACTACTCAGATTTCATGAGAAATACACAAAAAAACATAAATTTCATATATAAAAGAAAGTTCATACAGCACTAATAAATAAACAAAACTTATTTGAAACTCTCTCTCAAAGAAAATCCCTTGTAGCCTTTCCTTAGAAATGCAGGACGAAGATATCTCTCACTTTTATCCTTCTCCAACACACTTACAGAAAGTTTCACACTAAATCTCACCACACAAACTCTAGACTATAAAATAAAATTCACTAATGGACTCCATTATGATGGTGGAATGAAGATGGATTATGAAGAATTGCGAAAATGGAGCGTGGTGGAATGTTTTGGAGTGAAGAGGAGTCCATTTGCTGATGAATTTCAGCCCCAAATAAAGCCCAAGGTCGGTTCTCCAAGAGGTGCCTCAAAAAACTCTTCAAAAATCGTCTAAATACATTGAACCTTCTAGAAACGGGGGTTGAACCTCCTTTGGCGTCGTCGGCGTTGAGTAAAAATTTTAGTTGTTCTGTTGTTTTGCGCGGTCGGCGCTGAATACTTCAAAAACATCATTTTGACTCCAAATTCCATCCTTTTTGCTTTAGGTCATAAAAATCAACAAACTGTAAGAAAACATCAAAATACCTTCCATTAAGGTGCAATATCACCAAAAATAATTATAAAATATGGGTCTAAAAATGCATATATTTTTGGTGTATCACTGCGATAGTAAAATAACATAAATTCTCCCAGTTTCGTGCCACGATTAGATTTTCCAAAGCACCTCATGGATTGATAAAACTTCTTTTCGTTGGTAACATCTTTAGCATGAGTAGATCATTGTATCTATTCTGAGCATTAAGGATGACAAATCTCTTATGATCAAACACGACTTTTCCCTTTCCCCTGTTGGTTTTAGGGGCCATATCAAATCTAATATTAATTGAATAAAAATCCAAATATCTATATGATATAAGCTCCTACATACGTTTTTCAAGCTAAGAAGCTTCTCACGATAGTTTTTTTACTAATTTCTCAAAAAAATTTGAATTTTCGGCATTTTCATAATATGGAAGAAATCCATGTTGAAAGAAGAAAATTTCCTTGGAAAAGTGTAAATCTTACCCGAAGAAGAAGAAATTCAAAGTTTTCTAGCACAAAAATGCAAAAAAAAAAACAAGATCTAAGAGAAGCCCTAGGGTGCACCAGTGAAGAGTTGTGGGAGGAAGAAGATGAGTTGAGCAGAAAAAATGGCGAGAACTGGTCAATTTTGGGGTTTAATGGGGTAAGCTGGCAGTTCAGCCAGTTTGACACCTAGGCTACTGATTTTGGTACTTAGGTGCAATGCGCTCGGGTTAGTGGCACTTAGATGCTTGTGCTCAATTTTTAAATTTTGATTTTTTTTTTTTTAGAGAAAAGCACTGCACACCAAAGGTTTTAGACCCTAATTTGTTTGATTCAAATTTTTTTTTGATAATTTATTATCTTCAGAACTTCTCCCAACTTTAACAAAAACTCGACACTTAAATAGAAACAATCCTAGCAAATTGATCAACTTAAACACGTACACATAATTATAGATAAAGCACACTAACACCAAAATGTAAATATAAATCCAACAATCAAATATCAAACTCACAAACACAATTTAAACACATAAACATATAATCACATTCATCAATTCTAAACAAACAAACAATCATATATCCTACATTAACTGATAAGCAAATATAGAAAAATTGATTAACCAACATAGAGACATACAAACATGAAGACACGTAGATACCTACAAATTAAAGTTCAACACAAAAACATAGACACCTATATTGTAGAGTTTCACTCAAAATAACTACTACTCACTTTCTTTATTAACTCTAATCTCTTTTATATTCTCTTTCACTGACTGGTGATGCACATACATATTATAGAAAGAATAGTGAGGAAATTTTTTTGCAGAATCTTCTTGCATCCACTTAATTTTTCTGATACATTCTTATTTGGGCCTCCTGGAAGTTCACAACATGATTTGCTTGAAGCTTAATCTGCCAGTTTGGATGCTCAAATTGACCAGAGATGTTAATCATGGTTTGAATAATCGTCATTTACTCCTCTAACTTTTTAATCTTTTCTGCAACACCTGCAATGCTGGCAACTCATCATGGTCGTTATGATGATGTGGAAGGGCAAGAGGAAGACTGATCCATATAAGATTTACCACCATTCATTTCTAGAATATCAATGTTGTCACACATCTCAACAAACGGGTTCATGGGATTTCAAGACAGAAGTACATTTTCCCAATTCTCATATGGTACTTTAGCTTCACTACATAGGAGAAGATAATAGCACGATATCCTAGACTAGTAGTGGATTCATTTAAAGAAAAGCCAATTATGGATCGAAAAATTAGGGCTCATACATCAATTGGCTTACCAGTTTGAATGCAGTAATTTAGGATTGCACTTTCCTTTGTTACCTTCCTGAGGTTTTTAGTTAAAAGCAACTTGGCAGCAATGAAGAACTGCTAAGATTTTGAGGGTAGGTTTCATTTTGAAGAGGAAATACTTACCTTTGATTCATTCCTTATTCTCCAATTTCCTTCACCATAAGTTTGGAATATGAAAATTTCTTCCAATTTGTTTTTGGTTGGGGTGAAATTTGCACTTCTGCATATAAAAACATTCTCCAAAAGAAATAATTTGTTGATACTTGATGGACTGAATGGTACCAACCTGCCTCTAACAAAAACTAACCCTTAATGTAATACTGGAAGATTAACATAAAATTTCTTAATAACAGAAATAACTGCTGGAGCGGTAGTGTAACAGAACACTTCCCAATGTCTTTGAGCAATTATTGCTTCTAATTGACTACCAGGTGAGATAAATCCTCTTTCTTTAATTAGTTTACTCAGCATGAGACTTCCATTGTAGTAATTCTCCGCTTCTTTGTTGACGAACATCTTTCTATCGAATACTCCATTTCTTTTGCTTCCCATTGTTCTAGTTGCCATAATATCCTCTCAAATACTATAACATGTCAAAGTAATCACTTCATGCAAGTTTATTGGAGTTTTAAAGGGGAAGAAACAAATTTAGAACTGCCCGAGGCAGATAATTAAGAGGTTTCAAACTGTGGCTCCTAGGGGCCAGTCTGGGCGCTTAGGCACCGGGCTCTCTATAATATGGCGCTTAGCCGCCAAGTTTCGGAGCCTAGGCACCAGTGCTAAAATTAGTACCTCTTCACCTTAGGTCCAATTAACACATCCCAACCTCATCTAGATTATTAAATTAGTTCTTTGTGCTTCATCTCATCATGTAGGTCTCATTAACACTTAATACATTCAACATAATCACACAATGAAAACCTTACAAAAAATAAACAAATAAATAAATCCACATAAATAACCATGGATTGCCTCCCACGAACCACTTTGTTTAACGTCGTTGGCCCGATGTATCCAATGTTTCAGACTAACCGAAGCACTGTCAGAAATAGGATAGATAATTACAGCATCTAACTACTTTTAAATTTCCTTTTTTATAACTACTTTCATGATAGGATTCAATCTCTCTTGAGGATCTGCCATAGGCTTATGATTATCTTTTATTAAAATTCTATGCATACAAATTGAAGGGTTGATACCTTTAATATCCTCTAACGTCCATGCAAAGGCTTTCTTATAATTTTTAAAAGTTTTCATTAATTTTTCTTCCTCAATTTGAGTCAAATATGAGGCTATTATAACAGGTTGTGTAGATGAATCTCCTAGAAAAGTATACTTTAAATGCGTAGGAAGTACATTTATCTCAAGTTCAGTGGGTTCTTCAATAAAAAGAATGGGAGGTTTAATATTTTTTAGTAGCATCTAAGAGCTCAAACCTTTCCTGATCATAGTTTGAATCCTCAGTCAGTATCTCAATAGGCGTATCTTAGTAATCAGTATCATTTTCACACTCAAGTTCTTGTTGTCCTGATTTAACTTCACAACTTTCTCTGAATTGGTTGTTAGAAATAATCAATAATCTCCATTCTATAACAATCATCTTCTCTTTCCTTAGCTAGATACTTCATTTAATTTAACACATTGAAAGTAACTTCCTGGTCATTTACTCTCATAGTTAACTCTCCTTTCTGTACATTTATCATAGCTCATCGTGTAGCAAGGTAATGTCTCTCTAAAATGATAGGTATTTCTTTATCTTCCTCCATATATAAAATAATGAAATCCACAATGAAGATAAATTTATCCACCTTAACTAGTACGTCTTCTATAACCCCTTTCGGATATGTGATCGATCGATCAGCTAACTGAAGGGTTACAGTTATAGGAGAAATCTCTCCTAAGCCGAACCTTTTGAATATTAATAAGGGCATGAGGTTATGTTGACCTTGCTTTTGGTTGAGGTCTAGTTCTGGCCTAGGATCTAGCCATAGGACTTTCCTGTGGACTATTCCAAGAAAACTAGAAAAGAAAACCTCACCATTAGAAACTCCAAACTCCTCTTTACTCAACTTGAAGCTCTACATATTGGTCCTAACCTCTAGCACTTAGTGGGTAGGGTCATTATGAGAAAGCTCAAGGAGAGTTCCCATAGGACTGTTTGACCTTAGGGTTGACCCTGGGTGTTAGTCTAGAGCTAAGGCACTCACTACAATCACAATCACTCACAATCACTCACAAATGCTAACCCAAAGTTCCTTGACTTTAATCGCTTATTCCGTTAGGAGACTCATGTAGATGGTCCTAAACCCACTCGCCCTATGATAAGATTTAGCTAAGACCAGTATATAGAGAACACTAATGGGGTTTCCATTAGTCCATGTCTTATTTATGGTGTTTAGCTCTCCAATTCTACCAAAGATACCCAACTTGGCCTTTTGCCCCTAAACTCTCCCAAATTACCTAAATACCCTTGAAATCCTAAATTTGGCCAAATTTTCCAAATTTACCCTAAATACCCAAATTTATTCAAAAATCATTTCAAACCCTTTGAAAATACCCAAATTACCCAAAATCACCAAAAATTGACAAATTACCAAAATGCCCCTCCTTAGCCCAAAATTTCAAAAATTTCCAAAAATTCCAAAAACCTTGCAAATATTTCTAATTTCATTTTTCTCAATTACCAAATTACCCAATTTGGCCAATTTGACCATCTTTGTCCAAAACAACCAAATTGCCCTTAACAGCCCAATCTCCCCAAATCCACCTCAAATGTCCGTCAAATTGGTCCCAATTTCCCCCAATTTCAATCCTAAACCTAAATTAACCTTCCATGTGATAAATATAAACCAAATACAAGCTCAATTTGCCCATTCTTTGAGCCCAAGTTTGATTTAGGTCAAAGCCCCAATTTTGGCCACATGACCTAATCTCACCCAATTAAACCTATAGCCCGCTCAATTTGCCACAGTTTATGTTGAAAGCTCTTCATAAAATTCCTAAACATCAAAATTGACCTTCATTTGGCCTTGTTGAAGCCTCAATTTCATTTAATTTCAACCTAAGTCAAAAGCCCCAAAATTTTCACCAAATTAGTTATGCCTTTAAATTTCACCAAATTGATTGCTTAGCCCAAAAATTACCACTCCATTCCTTAATGAAGAATCTTCATAACATTTCCCTTGATCTTTTGGACCATTCAATTGAGCCAAATTCCAAGCCTAGCTCAACCTAAACTCAAACCTAACCCAACATGTCCAAAATGACCAAAAATCTAAAATCCTTCAAATTGACCCTCCAATTGAACTCAAAATTCTTTCAATCCTTCACCGAAAATGTTCATTACAATCATTTATATTAAATGCATCAATAAATTGGGCCAATTAACATTGCTACTCAAACCCAAACCCAAGTCTTGGTCATTTGCACCCACTTGGACCCATGCACCAAAATTGACCTATACATGTCAAATTGGTCAAGGCAAGGCCACCACAGCCAAATTTTGGACTTTATTGACCAAGATAAACCCCATGGAACCACCCAAATGAGCCATGGACCAAGGTATCCCCAAATCAAGGGATTTCATTCCATATTTTCTTAATCCAAGGATATTTTTGCCAAACCAAACACTGACCCATTTAATTTCTGTGACATATTACCCTAGCTCACCTGACCTCCTAGCCACCTCCCCTGGCCTGTCCGGCTTGCCTAGTGGCCGGAAAATTTCCAAACTAAGAGCCACCCCCATGAAATCAAACCTAATTCAAACCTGGAGGCCACCTCATCCAAATTAAATGTTAGAGCCTCTCTGCCATCCATCTAAGCAAGCATTTTCACCCCCCAATTGGCCATGACAGCCACTCTAAAGCCAATTTTATAAAAAGCTCACCTCTACGGGGTGCTAAAAATTTTTCAGAGAGACCCCTCCAAATTACTCCTAGAGCCTCTTTGAGACCTCCTCAGTGCAACCCAACCACCACATTGCCCTGAATCCTCTTGCTGAAGTTCAATTTTTGAGCTTAAAACCTTGCCAAAGACAGGATAGAGCTCTCCACACCTCTACACTCCACCAAAATCAAATTATACTCACCCACACCTTCAGCACAGTGAAAAAAGGAGAAGCCCCATCAAATCCCCCTCATACAGAGCCCTTAGCATAGCTCTAGACCAACACCTGAAATCGAGCTTGGTCGAATTCATACCTAAGCCTTTCACCACAGTAAGAGGCTTAATCCCTAGCCTCCTTAGACCACCACGAACGTGTCAAGCACCTCTGATCGAAGCTTCCCTTCTCAGAGTAAAGGTATTGAACTCACCCTCTTCCCGAGCCTATTTTGATTCTCCATTTAATTATGCTTAATTAAATTGCATGATTACCATATGGATATGTTCGTCACACCTAGACGAGCATTTAGAAACAAACTGCACTTAATTTGGTTAAGAAATGAATGAGATCTTAAGCTTTAAAAAGGGATGGTTCTCGGGCTAAGGCATTGGGGACGATGACGTGGAACCGTCCGATCGCGTATTTATCTCATCAACGAACGAGATCTAGCCGGACATGACCTTCATACGTGAACCGCGGGCCGAGTTAGCGCTGAGGTGGATGGCAGCGTCGAATGGGAGCGCGCTGCATGGAGTTTCAAAGCCGCCTAGGATCTAATCGACATCGCACGTTTTAATAGATAAATAGGGTATTTTCTGATTTAAATAAATAACCCTAAATTCAAAAATTCATATCTTGGTGTAGAAAAATCACAAAATAAAATAAAAATACCCCCTTGCTCAGTGAACAGAGGAAAATAATGTGGAAATAATTTAAAGTTTGTTTGAAGCATATTTTAATTTTAATTAATTAAATATGGTTTTGAGTCTTTTAGTTCTCCATGCATGTAGACATTTCACCATGACTTGAAATTTTGGCATGTTGTTGCCTCTTTCTTAGAGAACATCCTCTGATTTTTCTAAAGTCAGAGGATATTTCTAGACAGAGATTCATATTTTCCAAGTTTATGTTTATTATTTGCATAAATTAATCATAATAATTAGCATGTTGCTTAGAAAAATTCAAGAAAATTTGAGAAAGTTTACTAAGACCAGAGAACCCTTTGAAAAAAAATTTATGGGTTAAGTCGTTAAGAGTGCACCTAATTTCCACCAACCCTAAACCCCCAAGAAAATTAAGTTTGGGAAATACAAACATCTAAATGACTTAAATTTTAATCTCCACTATGATTTAAAGTTTACAAAACTCTCCATAAAATTTCAAAATAGTTGGAGCTCATTTAATAACTTAAATTGCTTTTTCAAGTTAAATGTTATTTTTAACACTAAAATGATTTTTAATAATTAAAATATAACTAAAAAATAATAATTATTATTTTTTATAGTTCTCTGCGATTAGAGGAATTTTCTAAAAATAAAATGGTAATTAAAATAAAAACTTCATTTTTTAGCCTATTTTTAATATTTAAATAATTAAAAAAATGAAAAAAATCATATGAATAATAAAATTCATGGAAATGTTCTAAATTGTCTCTTAAGAACTTAGGAATAATTGGAATATTTTCCATAATTTTCTAAGTGATGATATTGAATTTTGAAGCTTAAAATAATTTTTAAAGGCTAAAAATGGATTTTCATTTAAAATAATTCTAACAATTCAAAGAAAAATAAAAAAAACATGAAATTTATTTCTCTAGTTTTCTTGACCTCAGAATTATTTAATAAAAATTTAAAACTTATTTTTTCAGATTCAAAATATTTTGTAATTAATAAATACTCAAAAAATTAAAATAATTCTTAAAATCCAAATACAATTCAATAAATCATGAAATTTGGCCCCAATGCTTCTTTGATCTAAGTCCGAGGAAATATTTCAAGGGATTAGGCTTTGTCTTGGTCAAGTTATGAAATTTTCCTTAAAAATTCTATTTTTGCATTAAAATAAATATGTAAATTGAATTAAATTTTGAAAAATCACATTGTCTCCTCTGATGTTTTAATTAAACCATGAGTGAGGTGGGATAAAAATTCCAAAGTCACTTGAATGAAATTTGATAAATTATGAAGTGATAGAGCCTTAGGGGAAAAAATGTAATTTTAAAATTTTGCCTTAATTAACATTTAGGCTTAATTCAAGGAGGGAAAAGGGTAACATCTGATTTTAACTAACTTATTTGGTTGATTAAAACATAAGGGGATTAATTGGTACAAATTAACCTCACTCTTTCCATAATCGAGGGATAAATTTGTAATTCCTTAAATTGTTAAAATTTGGAAGTCTATTAAATTAAATAATCTTAGACTTAGGGGTATGACTTTAGAAGTTGATAACTCACTAATTTAATACTCCTACTGGATGTTCAAATGACATTTAAGTGCTTTGAAAGTGAATAATTATTATCACTTTAAAAGTCAACTTCTTTCAAAATAACCAAGACATTTACCTAAGTCTAAAGGGCTTATTGGTGACTTAAGCTAAAATCAAATTTGATTAAATAAGAATTAGAAGAATGAATATAAATTAAAACACCTTTGAACACCATAAGCCCAAGTTACAACTCAAATCGGTTAAGAGTTTCAATAACGCTAACTTGCCCCGTTTAAAGGTATTCACCCACATAAATTCCAAATTAAATGGCAAATGATAATTACCTTACTCTTAGGGATAATTAAAACATCAATGTTCACTGAGCATTAAAGGTATTCATAGGATGAATTATTAAGGAGCATAATAAGTTTAAATGAGCTCAAGACTTTTCACCAGGTAGTGAGAAGGAAGCATGGACCTGCTTCTTCCTCTAGACCTGTTGGATACCTTAGAGGTCTACTGAACTTAATATGTTTTGCTTAACAAAAATCATCCTTACTCAAACCAATAAGGACCCATCAAGATATGACCTAGGTTTAGGTAGGTCACTAAAGCCTTACTTTTTTCGCTTTACATAAAATGCTCTAACATGAATTTTGAGTTTCAGATGGTGGAACGAGAAAACTCATCAAGTACGCTTTTATAGTTTACAGCATTGTCTTTTCTAAAGCTTTCCACACTGTGCTTACTTACTTGCATGCTAAACAACAATGTCACTCTGGATGAAAACTAAAACTGTCAGGATAGCCACAAAACCAAAACCAAAAACCAAAACCAAAACAAAAACAACAAAAACTAAAATCAATAAAGATAAAAATCACCTCCACAACATTCCAAATATAAGACAACTAAAAATTTAATCTCAAACATCACACAAAATAACAACTACAACTAATTTAAGACATCTCTACGGATGATCAGGATTTTCCTCGGAGGAGGTAACCTACGGTTACTAACGAGGCTTGCCACGGTCTAAATGAAATTATGGAACTCATTAAGTTGAGTTTAGTAAATTCATTTGGACTAAGTGAATCCAATAGAAAATAGTGGTGCCAGAACGAGGGAACCATAGGATCCTAACCGGTGTCACTCTAATCAACTTTAACATCCCCCATAAAATTTAAATAACTACAACCATAGGACCACCTGATTTGACATCATAACTTGACACCATACAAAACTCAAAATCGTCACGGCAAGGAGCTGGGAGCTAGCATGGTGGGCAGCACGACCATCTTCAACAGCAACAGCAAAACCAGCACGACCATCTTCAACAGCAAAACCTGTCTTCCCCAGCTAAACAAATCTCCTTTCCTTAGAATTAAGCAACAAAGCGAGGTTGTTTGCTTGTTGTTTGCTTATGCAATATAAATCCTCACTTCATCTTTAGGCCTTTGTATAACTCTATTGTACAATATAAGACCTAACTTGTTTTAGGATTCCGAGGTTGTCGTTCGTCAAGACCTACACCCTCACATCTTAAAATTTACTTAGGACCCAGTCCAAAATCTTTAAAGTGCAGAAGCCCTAATAAATAAAATTGACAGGAAGAAACACTCAAGTAAATTCCTCCTCTAAACTGAAGCCAAACCATAGGATAGACTCGGAAGTCACCAAGGATCTTATCGGCACTATTTTGTGTTGGAGGGAGTTGCCCGTAAGAAGCTGTCGGTCACCGGAATCGAAATCTCGTCGCCCGCTTTTGAAGACTGTTTTAATTTACATATATATTTAGTTTTGGAAAAATATGAAATCAAACTGACCCCATAATTTTTCATAGTTTAAATGAAAAAGTATTGTACCTCAAATCTTGTATCTATCCTGAAAAATAAACATAAGACTTGAGGATGAGGCTCAATCAAATAAACTAAGGAATATATGACATCTGTTTGGTCTGCGAAACCTTTGTATTTGCCAGCAAGTTCCCTTATTTAATATAAAGGATCAAATAGGGTTTATATTTTTATATTAAGCTGGGTTCAGACATGCTTCCTATAAGGGCAAGCCCTTATAGTTAATTACATCTTAAATGACCAAAGTCATTTAAGCAAACTCTCCATACAAATATGGAAATATTATCTTCAAGGAGTTTCAAAGGGTAGGACTTTTAATGAGATCAGACGTAGAGGTGTGAAAGGGGATTAGTTCAAATTTGGAAACATTTTGTTGTAGAATCCAAAGGAGGAAGAACTAGGGGATTTTATGGATCCAGAGGAGAACCTTGGTGACTTCCCAAGCTATCCTAATGTTTGGCTTCAGTTTTGAGGAGAAATATTTAGGTGTTTCATCCTGCCAATTTTATTATTTAGGGCTTACATTCGTGTGAAACGATCACACAAATAGCCTGGAAGATGTGAGGGTTCAGGTCGTGACAAATGACAACCTCAAAATCCTAAGACAAGTTAGAGCTTATATTGTATAGCAGAGCTATACAAAGGCCTAAAGATAATTTACGGATTTATGTTTCATAAGCAAACAACCTTGAAAACTTATGGCTTGGTTTTTTATTCTAA
>NW_018164758.1:0-1547 GCF_001263595.1 Phalaenopsis equestris | reverse complement strand
TGGTTTTGGTTTTGGTTTTGTGGCTATCCTGATAGTTTTAGTTTTCATGCAGGGTGACATCATTGTTTAGCATGCAAGTTTTACAGGTGTAAAAGTGCAGTATGAAATTACAAGAAAGAGAACGTTGAAAACTGTAAAAGCATACCTAGGAAGTCTTCTCATTCCACCACCTGAAACTCAAAAGGCATGTTGAGGCAGTTTATATGAAATTGGGAAGTAAAATTTTGATGACCTATCTGACCCTAGGTCATATCTTGTTGGTTCCTTAGGATTTTAATTAAGGATGATATTTGTCAAGCAAAATATATTAAGTTTAGTAGATCCCCAAGGTATCCAACAGATCTAGAGAAAGAAGCAGGTCAGTGCTACTCTCTCGCTGGCCGATGGAAAATCCCGAGTTCTTTTAAACTTATTATGTTGCTTAATAATGCTTAATAATTCTATAATTCTTCCTGTAAATACCCTTAGTGCTTAGTGAGCATTGATGTATCAATTACCCCTAAGAGTGAGGTCATTATCATTTGTAATTTTAATTTTGAAAATTATGCAGGTGAAGACCCTTAAAGAGGCAAGTTAGTGTTATTGGAACACTTAGCCAAATTTTGGTCCTAAATGGGCTTGTAATGTTTGAAAGATGTTTTAATTTTTTATTATGTTTACTTTTCTAATCCTTATTTAAATGAAACTTGATTTAGTCTAAGTCATTACTAAGCCCTTAAGACCTAGGTGAGTGTCCTAATTAGTTTTGAAAAGATTAAGCTTTAGGTGGTCATAATTCATGATTTGAATCTTATTTGAAAATCAAAATAGGGGTATTAAATTAATTAATTACTGACTTTAAAAGTCATATCCCTAAGCCCTATGTTACTAACTTCCAAATTTTAATAGTTTAGAAGTTCATTAACTTATCTTTTTCAATTAAGAAAGTGAGGTTGGTTTCTACCAATTAACCCCTTGTGTTTCAAAAATCCAAATAAACTGATTAAGATCAGAGGTTGCCCATTTTCCTCCTTGAATTAAGCCTAAATGTTAAATAAGACTAAATTTCCAAAATTACACATTTGCCCTTGAGGCTCTAACACAATTTATTAATAATTTATGAAATTCAATTCAAATGACTTTGAAATTTTTATCATACCTCATTAATGGGTCAATTAAAACATTAGAGTAGAAAATTTGATTTTTCAAAATATAACTTATCGATATAATTATTTTAAATGCAAAAATAGAATTTTTCAAAGAAAATTCCTAACTTAACCAAGGTAAATCCTAAACCCTTGAAACTTTTACTGGAGGCGAGCCTAGACTAGAGAAGCCTTTGGACCAAATTTCATAAATTTTTTTATTTTTATTTGAATTTTAAGAATTATTTTAATTTATAGGGTGTTTATTAAATACAAAATATTTTAAATGGAGAAAATTAAGTTTTATTTTTTTTTTCAAAAGTCTTCCTAAGTTCATAGAACTTAGAGGAGAATTAAAGCCATCGTGATATTACTACATGCATGGAGGAGTTTCAAGCCATGGTGATATTACTACATGCATGG
>NW_018164757.1:686499-690578 GCF_001263595.1 Phalaenopsis equestris | reverse complement strand
AATTTAATATTATTCATAGAATCTCTACTGTTTATTGCCTCAAACCATTGGATTAGCTAAAGTTTCTAATAGAGAGATTAAACAAATACTTGAAAAGACTGTAAACCCTAGTAGAATAGATTGGTCCACTCGATTGGATACAACATTATGGGCTTACATGACTACTTATAAAACTCCTATTGGAATGACTCCTTACATACTGATTTTTGGAAAGACTTGTCACTTACCAGTAGAAGAGCATAAAGCATATTGGGCGATTAAAGAATTCAATTATAATTTGAAAGATGCTGGTAAGAAGAGATTGTTACAATTAAATGAATTAGAAGAATTAAGAAATGAATCTTATGATAATGACAGAATTAATAAGGAAAAATTAAAGTTATGGCATGATCAAAGATTAACCAATAGAACTTTGAACCAGAACAAGAAGTTTTGCTTTACAATACAAGGTTGAAGTTATTCCCTGGGAAATTGAAGTCTCGTTGGTTAGGGCCATTTACTGTGACTCAAGTTTACACTTACAAAACTGTTGAAATTGAAGATCAGAAAATGGGAAATAGATTTAAAGTAAATGGACATAAATTAAAACCATATTATGAGGGTAAAAGAACAAATTTTAAAGAGATTTTAATGATCAGTAAACCTGAATGAACCCTGAATAGGTCGGGCTAACGACGTTGAACCAAGCGCTTTATGGGAGGCAACCCATATTTATATTTATCTTTATTGCAATTATGGTAGTTTTTATTTGAATTTATCGCTAGTTTATAGTAGTATTAAGCTCTACTACTCTTATTTATCCTTTAAATATCTTAAAAATTGGATCCATAAAGAAAAATTGTTCTTTTAGCCCATATACCCAAGATCAAGGCCGAGGACGTGGACGAGGAAGAGCCAATACGATTGTTGAACGGACTAAGTCGACCATCAATATTGATGATGAAGAAAGCTCCAAGGAAGAAATAATGGTGATAAAACAAAAGAAACAAAAATACGAGATATCCTTGGAAGATGTGAAGAAAAGAGAATATGAGAATGAGACAATGTATGATCAGATCAATTATTATGTGAATTCCATGACCCTTACTCCGATTCTCTGTTAAAAGGTCAAGAGTTTAGAGGTCAAGGAAGTCTGTAGCACTGGTTCAAAATCGATCAAATATTACAATGCTTTACTTCAGCTAATCTTGAAAATCATGTAAATTTAGAAGATGATTCTAATGATTTAATGGAATTATCTTTTTGTTACTTTTCTCCTTGTGTACAAAAGTTGATTCAACAGGGATATTTGCCAAATATTTTCCAAAATAAATGCCAAAAGATAAATTACAACTATTTAAAAAATAATGGAATGTTAAAAGTCAAACTCCCAATTCGAAAGAGGGTCTCGTATTTGGTACAGTAGGACTAGTCAATGATCAGAATTTTGCATGATTGTTACTAGTGAATCGAAAAAGGATCTACCTACCGATCAGCTGATATAAGAAGCTCCACCATAATTTGTGGAGGAAATTAAATCAACTGTTGATGAATTGAAAGAAATTAATCTCGGGACGGAAGAATAATCTAGACCAACATTTATAAGTTCTCTACTAAATGAGGAAGAATCCACATAATTGATAAATTTATTGTCAGAATTTAAAGATTTCCTCACCTAAAGTTATGAAGAAATGCCAGGACTATCAACAGAAGTTACAGTTCATAAACTCGGGGTGGAAAAAGATATAAACCCAGTGAAACAAGCTCTTAAAAGAATGCGCCTCAAAATAGAGCAACAAGTCATTGTCGAGGTGAAGAAGTTCATAAACGCTAACTTTGTAAAAGAAGAGCAATACCCCACATGGTTAGCCAACGTTGTGCCAATTAAGAAGAAAAATGGACAGATCCGTGTATGTGTCGACTTCAGGGATTTAAATAAAGCATGTCTAAAAGATGAATTTCTGTTGCCGATAACAGAAATGATGGTGGACATCGCTTAGACACATGAAATTCTCTCCTTCATGGTCGGATCATCGAAATACAATCAAATCAAGATGGCTCCAAAAGATGCAGCATTTACAACATTCAGAAAACTGATTGGAATCTTTTGCTACACAGTAATGCCATTCGGGTTAAAGAATACTGGAGCAACATACCAATGAGCTATGACAAAGATTTTTGAGGACCTCATTAACAACTAAGTGGAACAAAAGCAGACAAAAAATGGATCATTTGTATGATTGAGGATCGTGTTCGAAGGATTTCGGCAATATAATCTCAAGATGAATTTGTTAAAGTGCACCTTCAGCATCACCTCTGAGAAATTTTTAGGATTCGTTGTTCATCATTGGGGAATCGAGATCGACCAGGATAAGATTAAAGCTATCTTGAAAATGTCAAAATGTCTCCTATCTTGAAAATGTCTCCTCCCAAAACCTTGAAATAACTACGCTCCATCCAAGGAAAATTGGCATATCTGAGACATTTTATTTCTAATCTGTCAGGTAGGTGTCAGGCTTTCTCGGCATTAATTAAAAAAAATGCCAAATTCATTTGGGAAGAGAAATGCCAGAGGGCCTTTGAGGATGTTAAGCAATATTTAATGAAACCTCCTATTTTGACAGCCCTTATCCCAAGAAAACCATTGATACTTTATAATGCGTCCTTAGACGACTCTCTTGGAGCCCTGCGTGGAGCCCTGCTAGCTCAAGTCACTGATGAGGGTAAGGAAAACACACTTTATTACTTGAGTCGCCGTCTAATACCGACGAAAGTAATGTATCCATTCATTGAGAAGCATTGTATAGCTTTAATTTTTGCCGCTCAAAAGATTATACACTACATGCTTTCTCATAAGATTATCCTTATTTTAAAAATTAATCCGTTGCAATATTTGATGGCCTGACCAACACTTTTAGAATGTCTAGCAAGGTGGTCAATGATTTTATTACAGTTTGATATAAATTTTGTTCTCCTCCATGTTATTAAGGGATAAATTTTAGCAGATTTTCTCGCGTCACACCCACTTCTAGCTGGGTCCCCACTCAACGAAGAATTGTCAGATGAATAGATATTACAAATAGAATTCTTCAGTGTGTAATTCTTGGAGATGTACTTTTACAGAGCTTCGTCAGCCAAAAAAAACAAAGGATCAGGGATAGTTATGCCAAAAAAAGCAAGGATCGGTCTAATTTTCATCACGCCAGATAAGGGCATGCTGATATTCTCTGATCACCAGATAGAGCTGTGCACCAACAATAAAGTAGAACATGAAGCATTAATCACTAGTTTTGTGTTGACAATCTCAATGGATATAACATATATTACCATCTATGGTGACTCTCAACTTGTCATCCAACAAGTTGTCGGACAGTACAAGATTTTGATGCCAAGACTAGCAGAATACCATCAGTATGCAATGAAGCTACTTGAACAAATTTCCAATGTAACTCTCTACTGGATTCATCTAGGAGATAATTGACAGCGACTTTTTTATATACCTAAAAATACAAGAATTTGACACCACTACTAGAAGATATAAATCCCCGGCAACGGCGCCAAAAACTTGATGCAACTTTTAATATGCAAGAATTTATGAACCCAAATTTATATATTTATAATGATTTTGCAAAATTACAATTTCAAACGCAAGAATACATATCACTCAAGTAATACAGGGCTCTAGTGGAGTCCCATTTATCGATCCCACAGGGAAGCAAGGTAAGAGGTTCTTAGTCAAATTCTAATCTACTACAATTAGTCCTTAGTTTAGAATGTCGATTAAAATGATGTTTTATCTAGCAACTTCTCTTAAATGGAAGTGTTAAATGTAAAGATAGTAACTATAACTAAATGCAAATATTAATTCTAAAGATAACCCTTTTTGGATGAATTGGTTTGGAGAATTTGAGATATTTAAAAATACTATTCTTATGTAATGAATTGGATAATGTAAAGGAATGAGATGCATTAAATATTGTATGTGCCAAATAGAAGCAATCCTATTCTTTACCCTTTGGTCCAGGCATAAGGAACATTGACTCATCCTATGTTTGTTTGCTGAATCCGTGGCTAGGCTGGGAGGATACCGGCTCTCACTT
>NW_018164757.1:685918-686285 GCF_001263595.1 Phalaenopsis equestris | reverse complement strand
GGAAAACTTCATTTCATCAAAGCAAATCCACTAGATAAGTGTTTGCAAAATCATAAGATAATGAAGAACACAATACCTAGATTTTTCCCTTGAAAGAAATAAGAAAATCTCTCCCACAAAGTCTCCCACCAATCCATGCAATGCTAGAACATCTTTTTACAAATTCTCTCAAAATCTCCTCCCCAATCTCTCCAAAAGGGGAGAAATCTACATTTCTACTCCTATTCTAAAATCGCTAAACTTTATCCACACTTTTCCTAACATTCCTCTCACTAAAAACCCCCTTTTTCTAACCTAAATTTGTTCTTTTAAAGTGTAGGGATGAAGTTTGAAGAGTTGCCACAAGAATCCTTTCAAAAAGCATCCA
>NW_018164757.1:674875-685872 GCF_001263595.1 Phalaenopsis equestris | reverse complement strand
CATAACCGCCAAAAGTCGGTCCATAGTCATCCCGAGCGCCGTCGGCGGGCTCGAGGGCTCTGTCGATGAACTTTTCTGTCATTTTTTGGTCTTCTCGGGTAAATCTCGCCGTCGGCGCCGTTTTGGGGCCCTCGGCGCGCCGGCGAGCAGACTGCGTAGCTCCACCATTTCGCTCTGTTTGGCTCCTTTTTAGCTCTGTTTCACCCCATTTCAGTTGTGTTGTGTTCCTAACAGATAGCCCTACAAAATAAGCATGAAAACAACCTTCCTTTAAAGTGTAATCTCATTCAAAAATATGCATGAAGTGTAAAAGAGATTAAGTATCGAAAAACTTATCGAAACGTGACAGGGCAAAATTTCATTTCTTGCTCGTTTTTTCTCCAAATTGAGCCGTTTTTGTTTCTTTTTCTCCAATGACCACAAGCCGTTTTTGTTTCTTTTTCTCCAAAAGTCCATTTATTGTACCGAAAACCAAATAGATGCAAAATACCTTCCTTTAAAGAGCAATATCATTAAAATTAAGCGTAAAATCTATATGAAAAATCAAGCATTTTTTCCTTTGGTCAATAATGCCCATGCCGATGCTCTAGAAAACTTGCTAAGGAGCTGACATGTCCCCCAAAGGATTCCATTGATATTACTGTACAAGGATGATGAGTTTTATCTCGAATCATCCTTAACAATCTACACAAGCTCTAAAAAGAAGAAGGAACGATGATTGAAGTTGTTGACATCAATGAAGATTGACGCAAACCATTAATAGAATATTTGCAGACTGGAAAGTTATTAGAGGACAAGTTTGAGACATACCATATGTCATACGCTCTAGTGGGTGATGTCCTTTACAAAAGATCATTCGATCAAATGGGGCTGGGGGCTGTGATGATCCATTGCCTTAATTTCTCACTTATTGCAGAAATCTAAGAATGTAGTATAGGACTCCATTGCAGAAGCAGCACATGGTGTATTTTTTTAGCAAGTTGAATGGTTCCATGACTATACGACTCAAGCTATACACTATCAAAACTTTTAAGAAGCTACTTTGAAAGGTATCAAACCTTCAGGGTAGTTCATGGTCCTTGGTCCTCAATGATGTTATTGATATAGATATGAGAAGGAAAATTTTCTATGATGTAAGTCTTTCCAGGAAGGAAATGAGAGTTTAGCTATAACTTGTTTTATATTAATGCTATCACAGTAATCAAACTGGCTTGCTTGTACTTTAAGAAGAAGAATAAGACTACCCCTTCTTTAATTAAGAGAAGGATTTGGGTGAATTCTCTTGAGAGGTTGTTGACCTCACTTTTATGAGGATTCTAAACTGATGTACAAGGACAAGACATTCCTTGGGTCACCAACTTCAACTCAAGATCCTCATACACCTCTTAAAATAAATTGAATGAATCTTCAAACAAAATTTCTTGACATTCATATTAATAAATTGACCTAAAACCAGGTTTGAATTGTTTACATTAACCTGTCACTTGCAAGAAAAATGTCAAAAAACAGACTTTTGTTCACTTTTTGAAGTGGCGCATGTTTGGTACTAGGCCGTCCATGCATCGACAAAGGATCAAGAATTCTCTTGAGAGGTTGTTGACCTCACTTTTATGAGGATTCTAAACTGATGTACAAGGACAAGACATTCCTTGGGTCACCAACTTCAACTCAAGATCCTCATACACCTCTTAAAATAAATTGAATGAATCTTCAAACAAAATTTCTTGACATTCATATTAATAAATTGACCTAAAACCAGGTTTGAATTGTTTACATTAACCTGTCACTTGCAAGAAAAATGTCAAAAAACAGACTTTTGTTCACTTTTTGAAGTGGCGCATGTTTGGTACTAGACTGTCCATGCATCGACAAAGGATCAAGAATCCATTTCAATTTTGATTTGACTCAAGTTGAATTATTGTATCATGGACCTCTGTTATCCATTTTTAATAAAGAAGAAGCAGAGAGGAAATCACATGTACTAGAATTCAGTATCACTAAAGAAAAAGTGAAACTGATAAGACATAAACCAAAACTTATCACCAGAAAATTGAAGTCAGTAGTAGTCACTGCAGCACAATTGATTGTGGAAGCATCTGTTGCTAGAGTTAATAAGATTACATCAGGATTGACTCAGACTCAAAGACAAAACCATAACAAATTACTTAAAAGACTTGAAGAAAAAGAATGATAAGACATAGAGCCCATGGACAAGATTATGAAGAATTTCAATTTCCAACTCTAGAATATACACCTGCAGAGGTATATCCTATCATAAGAGTTGAAAATTTGGATCCTGAAGAAGAAGAAGCAATAGAAAGGATTGTCTTCGCTCCAAGTCCGTATGTATCGGTCTCGACGTCACAACGTCAGATGAACCATTCGATGGACAAATCATTTCTGAAGAAGAACTGAAGTGCATTCAGACTATCAAACAACACTATTTTGAACAATTTAAATATATTGATGGATGTACAATCAACATACTTGAAGGTATCCAGTTAGTCACTAAATTTTTTCATGAAGATGAACAAGCAACTATGGTGAAACATGTGATGGAACGCATGATCACGGATGAGCTGGATATCTAAAAAGGAGAACATCATGCCAAATAAATGGATACGTGGCAAAGGATGAGTAACTATCCAATATGGATGTTGTTATAATTATTCTAAAGACAGAGATAGAAACACTCCAAGAATCTTACAACATGAACAACTATATTCGATGCCTACAGTAATCATCCATTTTATCAAACGATTTGTGGCTTGGGACATAATGCCATCCAGTTGTATTCCACACAGCTACATTATCAATATCTATGAAGAAAGGGAATGTATCCCGCCCCATATTGACATTCATGATTTTGAAAGACCTTTTTGTACACTATCACTACTGAATAGATGTTCTATTATGTTCAGACAAGAAGTATGAATAATGGGCCAAGGAGAATTCCACGGTTCTTATCAAATTCCCCTCCTACAAGGATCAGTGTTAATCATACAGGGAAATGGAACTAACATAGCCAAGCACTGCATACCAAGTGTGAGCATACAATAGATCTCAATAACACTACAAAGGATGTGCCCTGACAATTGTCCTGTTGGATATCAACCCATGCCAGAGCTTCAAGGATTACAACCTTCAAAACTACCATGAACCTATGAATGACTAAGCACTCAAGTTATACTCAATAAAATTTATTTCCAAAGTATCTCAGAGTGCAGGATATCCATGGATGGTCTAGTAGTATCTGAGACCACTCATATAACAAAAAGATGAATCTAGTAACTTGTGTCATGTTTTGAAGACAACCTTAACATGATGTTTGACTTATGATATATGGTGTATTACCAAAATCTTATGTATCACTATTCATTATCTTTTGTGGTGAAATAAAACTCTAGTTTCACTATAAAGGACAAAATCCCTAGCTATTGACGATGCTTGAGAAGGTCCAAAAATGCCAAAATGAACACCGACATAATTTCAAAATGAACAAAAATTCCACAAAATGACAATTTCGTGTTAGAAAGAGTAGACTTTCCTAACACGAAATTTTAACGTTCATTTAGCTTTTCTTTTGTAAATCATAAAATCAAATTTCCATCAAAAACCTTGAAATAATGCATTTATCTTTATGTGTCTTTCATAAACATACCGACATCTTACATCTCTGGGTAGTAGTATAAGACCTCCTTAGATGGAATACGGTATCTACTCTCACTCTCTTACTATCGGATGTAAGACCTTTCTGACACGGAATTATGACATTCCTTTGGTCTTTTCTTTGGAATAGGATGTATGTCACATAAATGTTCTCTTCCAAAACTGGCATTTGACAACTTTGAGTAGTAGTATAATATCTCCTTAGATGGAATATGACATCTACTCTTTCTCTTACTATCAAATGTAAGGCCTTCCTAACACAGAAATATGACATTCTTTTTGTCTCTCTTTGGGATAGGATGTATGTCACATAGCATACCTCTTCTAATACCAACATTTGACACCTTTGAAAGATGGTATAAAACCTCATTTAGTAAAATGTGGTATCCACTCTCTCTTTCTTAATACTTGGAGTAAGATCTTCTTAACACGGAACTATGACTTCCCTTTAACTTTTTTTTTCGGATAGGATATTAGTCTCCTAACATTCCTTCCCAAGATAGAAAAATTGAAATTTGACATTTCTAAGTAGTGGTACAAGACCTCCTTCAATGGAGTATGGCATCCACTTTCCTTCTCGTTGTTGGGTATAAGACTTTCCTGACACGAAATTTTAACGTTCATTTAGCTTTTCTTTTGGGATAGGGTATAAGCCTCTTAGCATTCCTTCCCAAGACAGACAAACCAACATTTGATAACTTTGAGTAGTAGTATAAGACCTCCTTAGATGGAATATGACATCTACTCTTTCTCTTATTATCAGATGTAAGACCTTCTTGACACGGAATTATGACATTCCTTTAGTTTTACTTTGGAAAAGGATGTAAGTTGCATAACATTCCTCTTCCAACACCAACAATCGACACTTTTGAGTCATAGTATAAGACCTCCTTAAATGGAGTATGGCATGAACTCTGTTTCTTGTTATCAGATATAAGACCTTCCTTATACAGAGTTATGGAATTTAGCTTCTTCCTTTGGGATAGGATATAAGTCTCATAACATTCTTCTCCCAAAACCAACATTAAACGCTTTTGAGAAATGATTTAAGACTTTCTTCAATGAAATATGACATTCTTTCTCTCTTTCATTATAGGAATAAGGTCTTCTTGACAATGGAATATGACATTCCTATAATTTGTTTTTTTCCTTATGGCTTCTTCAAAAGTCATAACACTCTTTTTCCAAATAGAATTTAAACATTGAATGATGAATTACCTGACACGTTACAATCATATTCTTCTTTACAAAACTGCTAACAAAAAACTGACAATTTCACTGGGTTATCTCGATTGTTTTGGTCAACGCCAATATGTGCGACATACGTATTCAATATTCCATACATATTAGGGGCCCATTTGTTGACCTCACTTTTGTGAGGATTCTAAATTGATGTACATAGTTAGGACATGCCTTGTGTAACCTACTTCAACTCAAGATACTCAGACATATCTTATTACTTAATGATCATCATTAGAACTAAATTCACCCTGGAAAGAGGGGGTTACTGACATTGACCCCTTTATGAATTCACTTAGGGTACTGATACACCAAAAATATATAGCATTTATGTATACATTTTTATACCTATTTTTTAGTAGCTGATACACCAAAAATATATAACATTTATGTATACATTTTTATACCTATTTTTTAAGATAATACACTTTAATATAAGGTATTTGTGTGTTTTAATTTTAAGTACAATTAAATGGATCAAAAATGGTGAAAGGAGTGAAAAAAGATCAAATTTGGAGCAAAAATGACGAAGGTGTGCAAATGAACAATGACGCTTAAGTGCCCAGGACAAGCACTTAAGTGCCAGGAAATAGGAAAATTGAGAAGGCCGAGCCTAAGTGCCACATACCTCGTGCTTAAGCGCCAAAGGTAGTTACTTGATTATTCAATGAATTTGGATTAATTTTTTAAGGGGTGTTTGAAGCAACTCTTGGTGACAACATGAGATATGGTTAATGGAAAAAAAATACATTCAATTAGCTTTTGAAATGAGGCAACTCTTGGAAGATTCATTGAATGTGGACACATTTTGAAGAGACACCAAAGCACCTTTTGGAAAATTATAACACAATAATTGGATTTGATTGAAGTAATCTCCTACACGCACCCCATGCCATGCCACCTATGCCTCTCTCATAGATTAATTAGGATATATTTTTAGAGAGATGAAGAGAGAAGTTGTAGTGTGTGAGTAGAGATTATTGTAAGAGAAAGGAAGAGAAGAGATTCAAAGGAACTTCAAGAGTTTGGTGGAGAGGATTGAGATAAGTTTTTATCTTTGTGACTACATTTGGTTTCAATTTAGACTTCTTATTTGTTTGCATGATTTCTACTTTCAAACTTAAGTATGGTTGTGTTTTCTCCATAAATTCAAGTAATTTTCTTTATCTTTTTCCTTAAAATGATAAGTGATTAAGTGTTGGATGGAAGTTGTGTGAAGTATTAGTCTTTAATGTTTGAATAAGTTGTGATGAATAAGTTGTGATGTGAATAAGTTGTGATGATTTTAAACCTTGTACTTCATTACTTCTTGATTTGGTCAATTAAGATGTTAATATTTGTTTTAAGAACATTTAAGATTCATTATGGTATTGTCTTAGTCAACTAATGGTAAGAATCAAATGAGAATGTATAGATAAGAATGTAATTCATATGGTTGAGTGCAAATAAATAGGAAAATAATCTTTGAAGGGAGTAGAGTTAGAAAACCTTAGAGTGACAGGCTAAATCCCTCAATTAGGCTTATAGTTTTAGGTTTTAATACGAGATGTTAGCCCCCAGGTGGAGGGAGAAGAGGGAACTCTAGAGTGAGAAATTGAGGGAACTCTAGCGTGAGAGCTAGTATGTTCCCTGCCTAGCCGATCTTCAGAACTATTCAAACTTTAAATTATCAAATGTACTTTATAGCATCTCTAATAAGGGTAAAGAATAATAATTCTCATATTTGACACAACACAATTTGAATACTTTCACAACAAAATTTTTATACTTGTTACTTTTTCATGATAAGGAAAAAGATTTTCATATTTAATGCTTCTTATCTTACAAAAACTCAAGTTATCTTTAAAAGTTGCTATCATTTTATCAAAATATCAAAAATACCAAAAAGAATTGAACTTTAATTACTGTGATAATATCTTTAGTTTAAGTAATTAATATTTTGCAAAGTAGAATTTGTTATCTAATTTCTTCTAACTTATTTAATGATTGAAATTCTCTCTGTGGGTTCGATATCCGGGGCTTAATAAAAAGTACTATATTACTTGATAACAATACGTATACTTACATAGTATCCCACATTTAAATATAATAACTGCATTTTTTTTTTGCTTCAAAGTCAAGTTTTTGGCGTTGTTGAAAAGTAAAAAATATAAGTAAGGAAAAAATAAGACTATAACTACATACATTGTAGTACTGTCGTATAAGATCGGGATCAAGTTTTTGCCGAGGAGAATAAAATTTTCTTAAGAATTTTTTAGAAAGCCTTATTTAAACTTTTAGATTTATTATAGGAATATCATAGTGTTGTTTTTATATAAGTTCTTCTTTATGTTTTTCTTAATTTTATGTTGATTTATAGTAATGTATGTGTAGTTCAGGTTCTAAAGGACTAGAGCCCTACGATTCTGAATTAGAGAGAACTATTAGAAAAATCAAAAAATAAAAAAATAGAGAAAAAGACCAAAAAATTCAAGAAATGGCAAACCAAAATAATCAAAATGTTGAAATTAATCAAGAATTTAGACCTTTAAGAGATTATGTAAACCCTTCAGTAGATGGACTTCGTTGTAGTATTCTAAAACCTGCTGTTGTGGCTAATTCATTTGAACTTAAATCTATTATTATCCAAATGATATCAAATAATCAGTTTGAGGGAGCACCAACTGAAGATCCAAATTTACGTCTCGCCAATTTTCTAGAATTGTGTGCTACATTTAAATATTCTGCGGCCTTAGACTTTTTTCTTTTCTCATTGAGGGATAATGCTAAGATATGATTAAATTTGTTAGCACCTGGATCTATCAAAGCTTGACATGATTTAGCGCATAAGTTTCCTGCTAAATATTTTCCACCATCAAAAATTGTGAAGCTTAGAAATAATATTACATCTTTTTGTCAATTTTGAAGGGGAATCTATTTATGAAGCATGGGAAAAATTTAAAGAACTATTGAGAAAGTTTTCACGCCATGCTATACCAGATTGTTTAATAATTCAAACAATTTACAATAGATTACCTGGATCTCTTAGATATATTATCAATGTTGCTGCTGGTGGTTCATTGATGTCAAAATCATTACATGATGCTTATGCTTTAATTGAATAGATGGCTACTAATAATCTTCAGTGGCCTTCTGAGAGGGTAAATCCTAAGAAAGTAGCCAATATTCATGAATATGATGCTTTTGTGATGTTAGCAAATCAGGTTGCTACAATTTCAAGGAAGTTAGACCAATTTGGAATGAATTTTTTTCAACCAATTTCAATGATTGAAGAGATTTCATTAGGCCAAATGGTAGATTCTCAAGCATCATTAGAAACTTTGAATGCCATAAATAACAAGCTGAATAACCTATATTCAAACTATTATAACCCAGATTGGAAGAGTCATCATAACTTTAACTGGAATGATACTTTGGGTGGCAATATCAGCTCTTGGGGAACAACCAAGTAGAATATTGGGAAACTAGAACAACCAAGGTAATAATAATTATCAACCTACTTATCCTCCAGTTTCTAACAGTAATTCAGAATTTAAGGAAAAAAGTTGTCTATAGAAGAAGCGGTGTTACAAATGGGACATAAGTTACATAGTCAAGGAGCTACAATTAGAAATATTGAAAATCAATTGAGACAAATAACAAATTCATTAAGTAATAGTTCTCAAGGAACACTTCCTAGTAATACATAATTAAATACAAAAGACCAAAATAAAGAACAAGTAAAAGCCGTTCAACTTAGGAGCGGAAGAGAGTTGAAGATACAGTTCAAAAAGAGAATGAATTAGAGAGAGATGAAATTGAAGAGCCTGAAGAGGATGCTCCTAAACGCTTAGAGAGACATATTTCACCACTTAAAATTGACTAGGAAAAACCACCACCTCCGTTTTATCAGAGACTTTATCAACAAAAGTTGGATAAAAAAAATTCAAATTTTATGGAAATCTTTAAGAAACTTACGGTAAATATTCCATTTGTTGAAACCTTAGAACAAATGCCAAGTTATATGAAGTTTATGAAGGATATTACTAACAGAAGAAGTTTGAAGATAATAAGACTGTTGTGCTTAGTGAGGAGAGCAGTGATATAATTCAGAAAAAGCTTCCTAAAAGCATAAAGATCATTGTAGCTTTTAAATTCCATGTGCAATAGGACACAAATTTTATGGGAAAGCTTTATGTGATTTTGGTGCAAGCATTAACCTTATGTCATCATCAATATTTTAAAGAAGTGGATTAGGAGAAATATCCCCTACTGCAGTAACTCTACAATTAGTAAATTGTTCAATAGCATATCCTAAGGGAGTTATAGAGATGTTTTAGTGAAAGTGAATGGATTTATCTTTCTTGTTCTAGAAAAAACAATTTTAGTAAATTGTTCAATAGCATATCCTAAGGGTGGCGAATATGCATTTGTTATAAAAAATTAAATATCACCAATAGAAAAGATCATTTCCCACTACCCTTTCTAGATCAATTCGAGCCTGAGTAAATGGTAGAGCCTTACCTCAGATGAAGACAACTCCTTGGGTAATTCCATGAAGGTTAGCATAAAACTCCTTTACTAGGGCACTATAACTGCAGCGGTAGTGTAGCACAAAACTTCCCAATGCCTCTGTACAATGATTTTCTCAATCTGTGAAGTTGGATTACTAACTCCATGATTAACAAAGCTTCTCTCTTTGATAAGTCTCTTATTCATGATGACTTTATTGTATAATCTCTGCGCGTCAAAGCTAAATAACTTTCTTCTATTAAAAACTCCATACCTTGAAGTATTTCTGGAATTGGAAGCCATGGAGTTCAAAGTTAGGAAGTTTCTAGACGTCCAAGTTAGTTTTTAGGGTTCAAAGTTAGGAAGTTTCTGGACGTCCAAGTTAGTTTTTAGGACTTTAAGAACACCTCTCGGTGGTTATTATGGAGCGAAATCCTGCGAAAGTCTACCAAAACTGCTCAGCACGTGAAAAATGCTTGAGACGTCACCGGCGCTATGCTTGAGACGTCATCGGCGCTCCCGATGGCGTTGTCGGCGCCATAGGTGCCAGAGGCCAAAATTCGCGTCTGAAATTTTTTTGTTTAATTTGATTTCGAATTTTCCTCTAATACCAATATTTGTCTTAATTTATGATATATAAAATTATGCAGGACTTAAAAAATACTACTATTTCCTAATACATAAACATATTTATTAACAAAATAGTAATATATAGATATATAGATTCATATATGGGTTGCCTCCCACAAAGCGCTTGGTTTAACATCGTCAGCCCGACATACCATTTTTTTAGTGTTAAAACTTCTTCAAATTGGGGGATGTGTCCTTCATAATAATTTTTCAATCGATGCCCATTAACTTTAACAACAGTTCTATAATGATAGACTTTAATCACTTTAAATGTTCTTAACTATCTGGATTTCAGTTTTCCTAGAAATAATCTCAATATTGTATTATATAATAGAACTTCTTAACCATGTTCAAACTTTTTATTAAGAAGCTTCTGATCTTGCCATATTTTCATTTTCTCTTTATAGTTTTTTGCATTATCATATGCTTCATTTCTGATCTCATCTAGTTCATTGAGTTGGAATAATCTTTTATCACCAGTATTTGTTAGATTAAAATTGAATTCCTTAGTAGCCTAAAATGCTTTATGCTCCAATTCTACTGGTAAGAGGCATGTTTTTCCAAAAATAAGTCTGTATGGGAACATTTCTATAGAAGACTTATAAGTAGTTTTGTATGCACATAATGCAGTATCTAATTTACTAAACCAATCTAATTTATAGGGATTTACAGCTTTTTCTAAAATTCATTTTATTTCACGATTCGATATTTCTACTAGACCACTAGTCTGAGGATGATAAGCAGTAGAGAATCTATGCAAAATATTTCTAAAATGGGATCCTCCCTTTGTAATAATTACTCTCTTCATTCCATATCTTTTAAAAATATTTTTATTTGAAAATTTATAGACACTATGAGCATCACATTTATGTACAACAATAGCTTCAATCCATTTTGACATATAATCAACAGCAAGTAATATATATAAGTTTCCAAATGAAGGCATAAATGGTCCCATAAAATCTAAT
>NW_018164757.1:674144-674485 GCF_001263595.1 Phalaenopsis equestris | reverse complement strand
TCGGCATACCACAGTGTATCTATTTCATCAATACTATATAATTGTTCATCAGGGAAATTTTCTAAAATTTCATTTGTAAAATTAGTTAATATTTCTTTTTCTAGTATAGACAAATGATCAACTGTTTGATTGTAATTTCCCTTTCTATCAACTAAAAAAAATCGAACTCTTGCAATAGAAGTATCCATCTAATTAACCTTGGGTTAGCATCATTCTTTTACATTAAGTATTTAATAGCAGAATGATCTGTATGCACTATACATTTAGTTCCAATTAAGTAAGGTCTAAATTTATCAAAGGCATAAAAAATAGCTAGTAACTCTCTTTCAGTAGTAGTGTAG
>NW_018164757.1:652513-674075 GCF_001263595.1 Phalaenopsis equestris | reverse complement strand
CCTAAAACAACTCCAATAGCATAAAAACTTTATTGTGCTTTTGTCCTAAAACAACTCGCATATTATTTCAAATGGTTTTTCATATTATTTCAAATGGTTTTTCCCATTCAGGTGGTACTATTACAGGTGTAGTGATTAATTTATCTCTCAATAATTCAAATGCTTGTATGCATTCCTCATTAAAATCAAATTTTGCATCTTTTTCTAAATGTTAGTATAATGGCTTAGTTATTTTTGAAAAATTCTTTATGTAATGCATGTAGAAAACAACATGTCCTAAAAAACTTCTTACCCCTCTGACCATTTTCAGAAATTTTATGCCCAAGTACAATTTCTCCTGCAACCATAAATTGACATTTTTCCCAATTTAGTGATTTTTTCACATAATTCCAAAAATTTTTCTAAATTATTTAACAATAATGCATATGAAGTCCTAAATACAGAGAAATCATCCATAAAAACTTTCATTCCATGCTCAATCAAATTACTAAAAATTGACATCATACATCTTTGAAATGTCGCAGGTGTATTGCATAATCCAAGACATTCTACGAAAAAGCAAATGTTCCATAGGGGCTTGTAAATTTTTTCTTCTCTTGATCGACAGGAGCAATTAGAATTTGATGATACCTAGTATATCCATCTAAAAAGTAGTAATATTTGTTTCGAACCAATCTATCCAACATTTGGTCTAAAAAGGGTAAAGGAAAGTGATCTTTCCTAGTGGCCATATTTAAATTTCTATAGTCTAAACAAATTCACCAATCAGTAACTTATTTTATTGGAATTAATTCATTTTTCTCATTTACTTCAATGTTCACTCCTCCTTTGTTTGAAACACGGTGAATTGGACTCACCTAAGCACTGTTTGAAATAGGATATATAAATTCAGCATTTAACCATTTCAAGATTTCTTTTTTAACAACTTCTTTCATTATTGGGTTTAATCTCCTCTGAGGATCAGCTTTAGGTTTGTATTGTCATATAATAGAATTATCTACATACAAATTGAAGGACTAATTCTCTTAATACCTGCTACATTCCATCCAAAAGCCTTTTTATATCCTTTCAACATTTATATTAATTTAATTTCAATTAACTCAGAAGATACAATAAGAGGCAATGTAGATGATTCTCCTAAATATACATATTTTAAATGAGCAGGTTATACTTTTAGTTCAAGTTCATGTGGTTTAATACTTGAAGGAGTAAGATTTTTATTACATTTTCCAACAAATCTAAAGTTTCAAAATAATCTAAATTTTCTTCTTATATTTTGTCCTCATTTTCACTAAATTCTTCTTGCTTTAATTTCTCATTAAACTCTTTCTTAAATTTCTCATTACTTAGATAATCAATAACTTCCATCCTAAAACATTCATTATCTTATTCTATTGTAGGATATTTCATAGCTTTTACAATATTAAATTTTACTTCTTGATCATTAAATCTCATTTTTGCACATCTATCATAGCTCTCCCTATAGCAAGAAATGGTGTCCTCAAAATAATAGGAATCTCTTTATCTTCCTTCATATCTAATACTATAAAGTTTACAGGAAAAATAAATTTATCAACTTTTACTAATATATCTTCTATAACTCTTTTAGGATAAGTGATTGATCGATTAGCTAACTGAAGAGTTAAAATAGTAGGGGAAATCTCTCCTAAATCTAAACATTTAAAAAAAGATAGAGGCATAAGATTGATACTTGCTCCTAAATCACAGAAGGCTTTTCTATACAACTTTTCACCAATTGCACAAGGTATAATAAGACTACTAGGATCTTTTAACTTTTCAGGAAGCTTTTTAAAAAGCTTTTTTTGGATAATAGCGCTACACTCCTCACTAAGTGCAACAGTCTCATGATCTGCAAACTTCCTTTTCTTGTTTAGTACATCTTTCACATCTTTCATAAATTTCACATAAATTTCACATAACTTGGCATTTGTTCCAAATCTTCAATGAAAGGAGTGCTTATCGTTAACTTTGTAAGGATTTCTAAAAATTTTGTAAATTATTTTTCTTTGTTCTTTTGTTTTAGTTGTTGAGGAAATGGAGGTAATGATTTTTCTAAAGGAACTTGTGATTGCTCATTTTCCTTATGGTCACTTTTTATCTCTTCCTTCTCTTCATCAACTTTTGTTTCTCTTTGGATTCCTGTTTCAACTTCTTTTCCACTTGTAATTGAATTGCTTTAATTTGTTCTTTATTTTTATCTTTGGGATTAACTTCGACCATACTCGATAGAAGATCTGTTACTAAGTGCAGTAGCAATATGTCCTAATTGATTTTCAATATTTCTCCTAGCAGTCCCTTGATTTTGTATTTGATTTCCCATATTCAACATTACCTCTTCCATTATTAACTTCTTTTCCTTAACTTGTGGGTTAGGTTTAGAGTTAAATATAGGAGGATAATAAGATCGATAATTAGGATTTCCTTAGTTATTTAAATTTCCTGAGGGGTTCATTGAATTGTTATAATTATTCCAACTAAAATTAGGGTGATTTTTCATTCAGGATTATAATAATTTGAATAAGGATTGTTATATTAATTATTAATAACATTCAAAGTTTCATAAGATGATTGAGTATCAATTATCTATTATAGTGAATTTTCTTCTAATACAGGTGGCATTTGAGAATAATTCACTCTAATTTTATCAATCTTTTTTGATATAGGAGAAATTTGAGATGCTAAAATAGACATTGCATCAGATTCATGAATGCTAGCTACTCTTTTGGATTTTACCCGTTCAGAGGGCTATTGAAAATTATTAGTATTTATTTCTTCTATTAAAGAGTATGCTTCATCAGAAGGTTTTGACATTAAAGATCCACCTGCAGCAGCAGCATCTATAATAGATCTAAGTGATCCTACTAATCCATTGTAAAAAGTTTGAACTATTAACTAATCTGATAAAGCATGGTGTGGACAGTTTCTAAGGAGATCCTTAAATCTTTCCCAGGCCTCATATATTGATTCCCCTTCAAACTGATAAAAAGATGTAATATCATTTCTAAGTTAGCAATTTTCAAGGGTGGAAAAGATTTAGCCAAGAAAATTTTGTGATAGTTCTCCCTAAGTTCTGATAGATCCAGGTGCTAATGAATTTAACCAAGTTTTGGCTTTATCCCTTACTTAAAAAGGAAAAAATTTAAGCCTAATAGCATGATTAGACACTCCGTCATATTTAAAAGTAGCACAAATCTCAAGAAAACTAACAAGAAGTAAGTTAGGATCTTTAATAGGTGTTCCTCCAAACTGATTATTTTGTACCATTTGGATAATAACAGGTTTAAGTTCAAATGAATTAGTAGCAATATCAGAATTTTGAATAGTTAACTGAAGTTCATCTGTTGTTGAATTAGCATAATCTTTTAAAGGACTTTGTCAATTTTCATTTATTTGAATATCTAAGTTATTTTTCATTTTCAAAAATTTAATTTCTTTTTGTTCTTTTTCAAATTTTTCTAATAGTATGTTCTAATTATAAATCGTAAGGTACTAAACCTTCAGATCTAATATTTTGCATAAACAAATATATCAAGCAAAGAAAAATTTCTAAGAAAAATACTCTTAAATAAATAGTTATATATTTTTGGATTTTTTATTTTATATTTTTTGTGATATTTTGTATTTTGTATATTTTTGTCTCTAAATTTCCTAATTTACCAAATCTATTTAATTTACCGTTATCTTCCCCGGTAACGGTGTCATAAACTTGATCCCACGAGAAAATATAGTTGTGTAAAATTTATAAATTTGTCTCCACTTTGCAACAACGTCAATAACTTGATGTGGTATTTTATGAATAATAATATTAAGCTATTAAAATTGGAATTATACGCAAGTATACGTATCATTATCAAGTAATATAAGATTTTCTTTTTAAGTCCCAAATATCGATCCCACGGGGAATGTTTAAATTTGAAATGATAAATTAATTAAGAAATTCACAGAAATCAATCGAAATTACTGTCACTAATTTTGAATGTTTAAGATACTATCAAAGTTAAATTATTTACTACTAGCTGAATTTAAAAGCAGAGTTTAAAATTAATAACTACTAAACTATGTTTATGTGATGAATTTTTCTAATATGAAAAAAACATCTTTCCTACTACAATGAGTTTTTGGTGAAATGAGATAAGATAAATGGGTTATATATGTATTGTGCCAAATAAGAGTAATTTTAATTCTCTACTCTGATTTAGTGTTACAGAAAATCATTGGTTAATCTTAGGTTTGGTCCCTAAATCCGTGGCTAGGCTAGCAGGATACTGGCCCTTACTCCAGAGCTCCCACTTCCCTTCCCCTGAAGGCTAACTCTAGCTTTAGATTTTAAACACCAAGATTGTATTGGGGATTCTTAGTCTGTCACCCTAAAAATCTCTACACTTCTACATTCAACAATGTATATTTCCTTATTTATTTGCACTTTATTCCATGAATTAAATACTCCTTCGTGGACTTAAATGTGATTCTCACTCTGTCATAGAACTCATACTCCATTTCCTGGATCATATGCTTCACAACATATTTTAACAATTCAGCTGGCCAGATCCAAAAGTAAATTAAGTATATTAAGAGAGGAGTTGAAAAACCATCACAAATTATTTTAAATTTTAACATTGGCACATCCAAATTATCTCTTCATTTCACAATATCTCAGAGTAGGGAGAAAGATAAAGGAATCTACTCAGACTTTAATGAGAAAGATAAAACAAAACACAAATTTCATATATAAAAGAAAGTTCATACAACAATAATAAACAAACAACACTTATCTAAAACTCTTTCTCAAAGCAAATTCTTTGTAGTCTCTCTTAGAAAATGTAGGAGGAAGAACTCTCTCACTTCTCTTCCTCTCCAACACTTCTTAGAGAATAATTCACACTTAAACGCACCAAAAAAACTCAAAACTATAAAAATGATAACTACGAATGTAGGTGTGTGAGAAGGAAACTGAAATGAGTGGAGGAATTGTAAATAGTGCGACGGGGAGGGGGGGGGTTTCTGATCAAAATTTGGCCCTAAATAGAGTCTAGGTCGGGTATCCAATAGGTATCCAATAGGTGAATCCAAAAGCTCTTCCAAAAGCATCCAAATTTGTCAAATCTTTTAGAAACAGGGCTTCCACCGACACTGGCGTTGTCGGCGCCCATCCTGGAGTCGTCGGCCCCAAAGGCCTGTAATTAAATCCCAAGTTTCTATCAAATGGCGCCGTCAGTGTTGAATAAATTTTGAACTTCTCCATTTTTGCTTCAAATTTTATCCTTTTTGCTTCCTTTTTGTTCCAGTCCTCAAAATCAACAACCTGCAATAAAACATAGAAAATACCTTTTATTAAAGTACAATATCACCAAAAATGAGTATAAAATATGGGTCTAAAAATGCAGTGCCTAACAGTTTTTGAGCTATTAAAAGAAAAATTAGTCACTTACACCAATTATTGTTTCACCAGTTGGGAAAAACCTTTTTGAATTAATGTGTGATGCTAGTGATTATGCTATTGTGATTATGTTATTAAAGCTATTTTAGGACAAAAGCTTGATAATTTTTTCAAAGTTATTTACTATGCTAGTAGAACTCTTAATGAAGCTCAAATTAATTATACCTCAATTGAGAAAGAGTCATTAACAATAGTATATGCTTTTGATAAATTTAGATCATACTTAATTTGAACAAAATGTATTGTGCATACTAATCATTCTGCTATTAAATAATTAATGAAATATAAGGTTTCTGCTATTAAATACTTAATGAAATATAAGGATGAAAAACCTAGACTTATACGATGGATTCTTCTTATGCAAGAATTTGAATTCAAGATAGTAGAGATAAGAAGGGAGCTAAGAATCAAATTGTTGATCATTTGTTCAGGCTTGAATTAGAAAAATCACTCTGTTTTGAAAAATAAACTAATAAACATTTTTCACATGAAGAATTGTTTAGTATTAATAAGTGACGTGTTCCATGGTATGCTAACATTGTGAACTTTATTGTTAGTGATATTATACCCTATGGTATGACATACCAACAGAAGAGGAAATTTTTATCTGAAACTAAGACTTATTTTTGGGATGACCCATTTTTATATAAACAAGGAAAGGATCTAATTATTCGAAGAATTGTGCCTTTAGAAGAAACTTATGAAATTATCTAAAATGTCATAATTCCGATTTTGGGAGACATTTTGGTGTTGATAAAACAACATATAAAATTTTACAATCTAGATTTTATTAGCCTACAATCTCTAGAGATGTTAACACTTATATCAAAACTTGTGATTGATGTCAATGAGTAGGAAATATTTTTAGGAGAAATGAGATTCCCCTCAATTATGTGTTGAAAGTTGAGATATTTGATGTTTGGGAATTGGATTTCATGAGACCATTTATAAAATGTTTCAGAAATTTATATATTTTGATAGCAGTAGAATATGTATCCAAATGAATAGAAGTCGTTGCTTTACCTTGATGTGATACTTAAAGTGTTGCATAGTTTTTAGGAATGAATATATTTTGTAGATTTGGTATGCCAAGGGTGATCATAACCGACGGGAGGAAGTCATTCAGAAATGCAATAATGGAGAAATTATTCAAGAAATATCATATCAACCATCAAATTGCTATTGCTTATCATCCTCAGACAAGTGGTTTGGCTCAATTATCCAATCATGAAATTAAATGAAATTAAAAGAATATTGAAATTAAAAGAATATTGGAAAAATCTGTGAATCTAACAAAAATAGATTGGTCAATCAAACTTGATTATACTTTGTGGGCTTGTAGGACTGAACTCTTATAGGAATGTCCCCATATAGGCTAATATTTTGGAAAACTTGTCATTTACTAGTTGAACTTGAGCATAAAGTATATTGGGCTGTTATGAAATTTAATTATAATTTAAAGGATTATGGTTATAAAAGACTATTGCAACTAAATGAGTTTACAAAGATAAGGACTGAATCTTGTGAGAGTGCTATGATTTATAAAGAAAATATAAAGATGTGACATGCTTGGAGGATTCTTATTAAAAATTTTGAGCCAGGGCAACAAGTTTTGCTATATAATTCAAGGTTAAGATTATTTCTAGGAAAACTTAAGTCCAGGTGGATGGGCTCATTTGTTGTGATAAAAGCTTATCATTCTGAAGTTGTGTATATCAAAGATCCTAAAACTGAGAAAATATTTAAAGTGAATGGTCATAAGATGAAGATCTATTTTATAAAGGATCAACTTAACTTAAATGATCTTATGTTGTTGGGTAGAATAAGCACTAGTTACGTCTGGCTGACGACATTAAACCAAGTGCTTTATAGGCGGCAACTCATAGCTATCAGTGTGTTTTTATTTTGAATGTTATTTTTTTATGTTTGATTAAGAAAAATTGTGGTAGCATTTTGATTATATAAAGATTTAGTAATGATTCTAAGACCTTAATAGATGACTTGACATGTTAGAATGAGTATTTGGATGTTAAGCTGACCTGCGCTAAATTAAGCATCGATGGTTAAGTGTGGCAGTTAACTAAATGTGCTAAATTACATTTCTAGAACATTTAAACATGGTTTAGTGGGTTTTAATGTAAGTTAGTGTTATGAGAACGTGTCAAGTAGTTTTAGGCTTGATCAAAGCCTATAAATAGTAGAGAATGAAGAGAATTCTCACCCCACTTCAATTTTCACTCTAAAGTCTAAGTGAAGAGTGAGAGATCTTGGAAACATGTCATCTTAGGAGATTGATATGAAGATGAAGGAGGAATCCATGAAGAAGAAGTTTATTAATCAAAGTGCGCAAGAGTTATACAATGGTTTCCTGGTCGTTAATATAGAAGGAATAGCAGAGAAGTTCCCAAAGATTCAGGCTGACGTGGCTTCAATTGAAGGGAAGGTGAATGATACTACTGCACATTTGGAGCATATTGGATGGCAACGTAAGATGAAATTTAGCCACACAAGTTTTATAGAAGAAGCAAACAAGGTTATGTACTTAAAAAATAAATGGATTGAAGAGGACTTAACCAGAATTCTTCACCACATTCCGTTCTATCATATATATATTCCAAATACCCTAAGAGAGACAAATGAAAGGCTGGAATTCATTCCACCAGAAGGAGAATGGAATTAAGTTCTAAGTTTAGTGTCTGTTTGTGATAGGTGTTGTGATGTTAGTATTAAGTTTGTTTTAAGTGCTTTTAATGCTAAGTTTGTTTAGTGTTTAAAGTTTGTGCTTATAAACTATCTCATCCAAGACTCTTTGGATTGTGAAATTATGTATCACAATTGTTTGTATTTGTTTGTGAATTAATGTAAGTGTTTGTTTGTGTGTAAAATTTTGTGTTGATGTGTTTGAAAATTGGTGAATTTTGATAAAAAGGAGAGTTGAAGGGGGAGAAAATTGTTAATAAGATTTATAAGACCATTTAGGGGTGGTTGACTTAGGCTAGATGTGCATTTCACTTAAAATCAAGAATATCAAAATTCGTGTATTGGCGCTTAAGCACCAAAACCACACATTTAAGTACTGCACAATATGAGAGGTAGGTGTCTAAGCGCCAAACTAGTCATGCTTAAGTGTCGGTTCACTTAAAATAATTTGTGATTAGTTAAAGGTGAAAAATTAAGCAGCAAAATACCATTTTTTACGCATGACGTTGTCTTCATCCCTTTGAGTTCCCAATTGAGGATTTAGGGCTTCTTCTAGAGTGAAGAATTCATTGGGGAATCAAGCTAAATTTGCTAAATTTGATCTTCTTGAGGTAAGAGCTTCACTTCTATGTAAAATTTTTTATTCCACCATGTATTTTGAGCACATTGGGGATTTGACAGAAAATCACTATTCTTGGTGAAAATTTGAGAAAAACCTATGGAAATACATATAAATGATAGTTTAAGCTTTTATAAGTTGAGTTTAGTGATTTAGTCTTGAGTTTAAAATGATTTAGTATTTAGTCTTGAGTTTAGAATTTATTGTGAATTTTATGTGATTTTTAGAAATGGCCATAAGAATGAAGAGGAGCAAAGGGAAGTTCCGCTTTGATTCAATTATGTTAGCTCAAAAGCTCAGGACAGGTATACTAAAGCACTATAATTGAGAAAATTAATTCCTGAGAGGTGTTTCAAAAATTTGGGTAGAGTAGTGGAAGATTTAATAGTTCACCAATAGTGGGGATGATTTTGTTGTTTTTCTATTGTGGATGTAATTTCTGTTATTCGGGAGTTTTATGCTAATCTCTTTGAAGCTGAAGAAGATCAAGTCATGGTCCGAGGAAAATTAAGGCCTTTCTCCCCTGATGTAATAAATCTATTTTACCAGTTGCCTCCTAGTGTATTGTGTTTTTATTTGAATTATAATCCGTCAGTTGCCTCCTAGTATATTGTGTTTTTATTTGAATTATAATCCGACTAAGGAGAAGTTGGATGAGATCATATCTTCATTAACCATGGGAAGAGGACTCTAGAAGATAACAAATGAAAGAAGATTCAATTTCCCTGCCTCTAAGTTAGATGCCACATCTAAAGCGTGGCACTACTTTATTTCAGCTCGTTTGCACCCAACTAATCATCTTAATGATATTACAAGAGATAGAGCTACTTTGAACTATTGCATTCAACAGTTCAAGTCGATCAACATTAGATCTTTGATTTATCAGAATATCATCAGTTCTACTAAATCTTTCACTACTGCGGGTTTGGGATTCACATCCTTAATCTTTTCCTTATATGAGCAAGCTGGTGTTAGTTTCGATAGTTGGGAGGAGAAACTGCAGCCTACTAAAACCTATGACAAGCGTTAATGTGAAATTTTATTCACAACATTTGATATTTGGCTAGAGAGGAGGATTTTCTAGAAGTTCAGGTGTTTCTACTTCTCATGCTTCTACCTCACGTGCATCCACATCACAAGGTCAGGCTTCTATTTCTGATTCACAGGCTCATATATGCAAAAGATGTTAGATAACATCAATTATACTTCAGAGAAGGTATTAAATCTAGAGAATCTTATAGATTTTTTGGATGGTTATATGAGAAGACATAGTGACTATGAAGAAAAATTTCACTCATCTTTGGAAAACCTCATCATGGGTGACCAAAGTGTGATTTTTCCTTCATATCCACAATATCCTTCATATGAACCTATTACTTTTTGGAATAGTGATGATAGTGATGATGATGAGGAGGATTAATTTGAGTAGTTTAGTTTTTAATTATGAACTTTATATGGTTTAGTTGTATTAAACTGTTAATTTGTTTTATTTTGTACATGTTTACACTAGTGGTATTGTTTGTCTTTTGTTCTGTTAAATACTTATGTGAAGTATTTATGTTGAAAAAGGGAGGAGAAGCTTGAGGATTAGTGTTTAATCAAAAATTGGTTCCACATCTAATATTTTTATAGTAAAAGACTTGAGAAATTTTTAAGCTTAAGAATATAATATAGTAAGTGTAATTATTCTTAATAAAGTAATTATTCTTAATAAAATTAATAAAAATTTTTAAGTGGCAAAGATAGAATGACTAAACTCTATATTTGGAGAATTTACAAATATTTATGAACTAGATAGGAACTCATATTTTCAGGATTCTTTAGATTAAATATTTCTAAACTCTAATTTGGTCTCATGTACTAAAGTTTTTTCTAAATTGAACTACTATATTTCTAGATCTAAATTTTAGAATATCCTAAAGAAACTCATTTACATAATCTACTTATTTTGGTTTTGAAAGATTTGAGTGTCACTTGAGGACAAATTACATTTTAAGTTTGGGGGATTTTGATACACCTAAAATATGTAGCACTTATGTACACATTTTTATACCTATTTTTTAGGATATTGCACTTTAATGGAATGTATTTATGTCTTATTCTTTTAGGTACAATTAAATGGATGAAAACATGCTGAAAGGAGTGAAAAATGATCAAATTTGGAGCAAAAATGAAGAAGGTGTGCAAAACAACTGTGATACCTAAGTGCCCAGAAGTAGCACTTAAGCGCCAAGAAAATCGAGAAGGCCGCACCTAAGCGCCACATACCTCGTGCTTAAGCGCTAGAGGTAGTTACTTGATGATTCAATGAATTTGGATGATTTTTTGAAGGGGTGTTTGAAGCAAATTTTGATGAAAACTTGGGATACGGTTAATGGACACAAAAATACATTCAAAAATACATTCAATTGGCTTTATACATTCAATTGGCTTTTGAAAGGAAGAAACTCTTGAAAGATTCACTGAATATGGACACGTTTTGAAGAGACACCAAAGCACATTTTGAAAAATTATAAAAGAAGACTTGAATTGAAGAAATCATCACCATCCACGAGTACCATCCAGAGTCAAGCATCACAT
This sequence comes from Phalaenopsis equestris, assembly GCF_001263595.1. NCBI lineage: Eukaryota > Viridiplantae > Streptophyta > Magnoliopsida > Asparagales > Orchidaceae > Phalaenopsis > Phalaenopsis equestris. The sequence goes on along the minus strand of NW_018164757.1, from coordinate 662,718 downwards.
GTTGTCACTGACCAATGGAAATATAGTTGTGTAAGATTTATAAAGTTGACTCCGCTTTACAACGGTGCCAAAATCTTGATGTGGTATTTTATAAATAATAACGTTAAGCACTTAATGGTTGTATTCTACACAATTTGGTGGAGAAGATTTGAGATAAGTTTTTATCTCTGTGACTACATTTGGATTTAATTTAGACTTTTTATTTATTTGCATGATTTCTACTTTTAAACTTGAGTGTGGTTGTGCTTTCTCTATAAGTAAATTCAAATGGTTGAAAATTAGTAAAAGGAGTGAAAAAGGATCAAATTTAGAGCAAAAATGAAAAAGTTGTGTGAAGTATTGATCTTTAATGCTAGAATAAGTTGTGATGATTTTAAACCTTGTACTTCAATTACTTCTTGATTTGACCAATTAATATGTTAATATTTGTTGGGATAACATGTAAGATCTGTGAAGATATTGTCTCAGTCAACTAATAGTAAGAATCACATGAGATTGAATGGATGAGAATGTAACTCATATGATTGAGTGCACATAAATTAGGAAATAATCTTTGAAGGGTGTAGAGTTAGAGAAATTTAGAGTGATAGGGTAAAGCCCCTAATTTGGTTTAGTACGAGATGTTAGCCCCCTGGTGAAGGGAGAAGAGGGAACTCTAGAGTGAGAGCTAGTATCTTCCCTACCTAGCCCATCTTCAAGACTATTCAAACTTTAAATTATCCAATGTTCTTTATAGAATTTCTAATAAGGGTAAAGAATATTATTGCTCCTCTTTGTCACAACACAACTTGAATATTTCCATAACAAAATTCTTATACTTATTACTAATTCATGATATGGAAAATGATATTTTATTTATATTATATGGAAAATGATATTAAATTTAGTTAGTTGTTCACTTTATTTTTAATTATCACAACACAACTTGAATATTTCCATAACAAAATTCTTATACTTATTACTAATTCATGATATGGAAAATGATATTTTATTTATATTATCTTCATCTTACAAATATCTAGTTAAATTTAGTTAGTTGTTCACTTTATTTTTAATTATAAAAAATTACCAAAAGGAATCCAAATTTCATGCATATTAACATCTATAGTTTGAGTAAGAAAATTTTACAAAGTAGAATTTGTTATCTAATTTCTTTTCACTTTATTTTTAATTATAAAAAAGTACCAAAAGGAATCCAAATTTCATGCATATTATAACATCTATAGTTTGAGTAAAAATATTTTACAAAGTAGAATTTGTTATCTAATTTCTTTTAACTTATTTAAAGATTGAAATTCTCCCTATGGGTTTGATATTTGATTCTTAATCAAAAAGTTTTATATTACTTGATAACGATACGTATACTTGCTTAGTACCCCATATTTAAATATAATAATTGCATTCTTATTTGCTTTGAAGTCAAGTTTTTGGCGCCATTACAAAGTAAGAAATATATGGAAAAATTAAGAATATAACCATATATTGTTGTATAAGATCGAATCAGGTACCCAAAATTCTGAAAGTTGCATTAACTCTCATTACACTCCTTTTGGGTTCACAACCACATTAACACCCAAAATAATCAAATTAATAATGACAAGCTCTCATTTGGTTAACCCTTGACCCAATAGTTATCATATTGACCATTTGGTCAACCCTCAAACTTGACAATTTGGTCAATTGTGACTTAAAATTGGTCAAATGACTAACCATAAGACTCAATTGGTCAAAATTGGCCCAATTGGTCAAATTTGGTCAAATTGGTCAACCCTGGTCAACCCTGGTAAAATGTCAACCCTGGTAAAATGGTCAACTTTGGTTAACCTTGGTCAAATTGAACAATTTGGTCAACCCAAGCACCAAATTGGTCAAACTGAACCATTTGGTCAACCTAAACACTAAATTGGTCAAATTGGACCATTTTTTCAACCAGTGACTCCATTGGTTAAGGTCAAAATTTGGTCAACATGGTCAATTTTGAACCTCATGGTCACCACATTAACCATTTGGTCAACAATATACGCAAATGATCACCATGTGGTCAATTTGACCATCATGGTCAACTTTGGTCAACCTTGGTCAAACCTAAGCCATACGACTAACCCAACCATGATATGGTCAAGTAAGTCACATTGGTCAACCTTGGACCTAAGTTGGTCAACTCAGGTCAAAATTGGTCAACTTTGGTCAAATTTGGTATAAAAAAGTCAATCTTTGACCAATTTGATAAAAATTAGTTAAATGGTCAACACCCAAAATCATTTTGACCAATACTTGGGTTCATAATATAATTTCATGTTTTATTAATTAATTACATAATTAATTCAAAATGATGAATAAATAACCCTAAATTGAAATCAAAATTATGACATCATACATGACATCTAAAACCCATGGAAGACTTTCAAACTTACATTTAAGCTACAGAGATTTGCCAATGGATCGCCCATGACCCATGAAACATACTATGACACACTCATGACCCCGGAGCCACAATCTTTGACCCAAGTCAAAGATCATAATGAAATCATTATAAGGAGGGGAAGAGGTGTCATTCCTTCATGAAATTATTGAAGGAAGATATAGTGAAGTCATCACTCACTCACATTTTATCCAATGGAAGAAAATCCATAATCCTTAACATAATTGAGCTTATTATTGCCAAACCATGGGAATGAGAGAAAGGAGGTGCATGTGTCATTCTTCCCTAAGTTTAAGCATAACTTGGATGCTTAAATGGACTAAATTATCCAGCTTATTTTATAAATCCTATCCACCACACAAACCACCAATGGATGAGAGCCAAAACTAGGATTCAATCTTAATCTTCATGGAGGCTCATTATGGATATTACCTTGGGAAGCTCATCCATGGTAATCTTCAACCAGGGAACTCATCCACAACCATCATAAGGATGTTACCTTCTTCCTCAAGTAAACCCTAGCTCAGTCATGGCTTCCCCAAACCTATAAATAGGCTAACTCAAGAGGTACCACGAGGAGAAAGACCATCATACACTATCTAATCCTTGAAACACCCAAGACCAAAATATTCCCTAAATCCTAATGACTTAATTCTCTATAAAATTAGCTCTTGAAATCCACTGCTCTGCTCCAATTTTATGCCCTAAAAATAGGTCAATTTTTTGGGTATACACCAAAACTCTTACAAACCAAAAATTGACCATTCAAAAACCATCCCTAAGCCCTACAAAGAAGTTTCCAATCATAATTGGACCTTCTCACAAGCTCCAACCTATCTCAAGCCCAAGTCGTGAGCCCATTTCAGTGAAATCATACCTCAACTTGATTTCGCTTCAAATTGAGCATAGAGAAAGCTTTGCGAGGACCTGGCGATTGTTTTTATTAAACTTTATTGAAGCCTCACTTCATCAAGACTAGTAATGGCCATTTTGACATAATTCTTGCTCAGATTTGTACCTTTGTGATGAAGACTGTTTCAAAATCCTAACATCACCAGATCGATATGTTCACCTTCTTGAGATGAAGCTTTAGGGAAATTTTTTTATCAAAATCCATTAAGGTTTAATAAAGATATAAGGGTTTAAAAATGAACGGCTTGCGAGTATGACCAGATGGAGAAGACATTCTAATGCCATCCATTTCCGTGTACCAGAAATGGATGACCAAGATTAACACGGACAAATTCTCTCTGAGAGGGAAAACAACAGATCAGTGCCAATGTGGAAATGATCCTGCCAATAAGGAATTATAGTGTTCGCATTCGACTATTTTACGGGTATGTGTAAACCTGGGTTTTATTTCAAGATTAGCTAACTTAGGATTCAAACTTGATCTACATATGTGTTGTTAATTCTGTATGTTAGTGAATTTTAAATTTTCATTTTGATAGGTTTAATACTTGAACTTTGATTTGGTTCATCCTAGTTTGTCTAATGATTTGAGAATCAAGGAATGTTAAGATTGAAATATTGCATTTAATTTTCATACTAAGTTAAAGCTATCCATTTTTTTTTCTTTATATTTGATTTCTAGTGTTCAATTGAAGCTCTTCCATTAAAGTTTACATGAAATTTATAAGTTTATATGATTTAATATGAAAATTTATTCATAAGAGATTGTATGCTTAAAAGGCTCACTTGTCAATTGCTTCAAAAGTTATGAATTTTAGTAATTAAAAGGAGTAAGCTTACATAACTTGGAGAGATGATTACTTAAATAGATTGAAAAGGTGTAAATTTTAAATAATTCAAAGTTTAAGAGTTTTGAAAGCTTAATGTGTTTTGAATGGTTTTAAGTGAATTGAATTTTGAAAGTATCAAGTGTTTTAAGAGCATTAAAGTGTTTTCCAATTTTGAAAGTTTTTTTAAGGTTTTAAGTGTTTTTAAAATGTTATTGTGTTTTGAAAGTATAAAGGTTTAAAGTGTATTAATGGTTTTAAAGTGTATTGAATCTTGAAATTTTAAATTGTTCTAAAGCTTAAAAGTGTTATAAGAGGTTTAAATGATTTTAAAAGATTAAATTTTTTTGAGTGAATGAATTTTTAAATGATTTAATAGTCTTAAATGTTTTTAAAGGAATGGAAGTTTGAATGATGTTAAATTTAGAAAATAAAAAAATTATCAAGTGTTAGAACATTTTAAAGTGTTTGAAAATATTAGATAATTTTAAAAGATTTTAAAAGTGTTTTAAATGTTAAAGGTTTGAAGTTTTTATGTATTTAAGGATTTCAAAGTATTTTAAAGCTGAATATTTAAATGGAATTTACAAGAAATTTAGACCTAGGTTAATTAAATTTGTAACTTAAAATATCTTAATCATATGAGCTTGCAAGTGACATACCCTATGTACATAATATAACATACATGCACATTACACAAAGCCTACGCACGAGTAGTTCTTTTTTTCTTTCTATTATAATCACACAATTAACATATGGGTAATTACATAATGTATAAAGGCTATAACAAATCAGAAATAGTTAAGATGGAAGAAATCACATATAGTGAAAACTACCCATGATTATTTCAAGTTCATGGATTTAATGCATAAAGAAAACATATAAAACATACACATGGAAGTAAACTATATATGGTGAAGACTACACATAGATGGAGAAATACACATAAAAATCTACACAAATAATGCCACAAATAGATGGAGAAATATACATAAGAAAATCCACAAAGTGATGATGAATAGAGAAATATTTAGTAAAATACATATAATGAAAACTAAACATAGATGGAGAAATGAACATAGAAAATACATATAGTGAAAACCACATGGATGGAGAAATATATAGAAAAATTCAAATCGTGAGGACTACACATAGATGAAGAAATCACATGGAAGTTCCACATAGTGAAGACTACACATGGAACTAAGTGTTTCACATGAAAGAACTTATGGGGAAAATTACATATAAAAAATAACTTCTCTCCATATAAGAAATAAATTTACTTAAATATACTACATGTGAAAAATAAATTTTGATAAAGAATTCCTTTGAAAGTGAAAATCACATAAACAAAATTCTCATGAGATGAACTTCATATAAGCAAGCCACATGATGAAATGCAAGAAGAAAGAAAGAGACTGTAGTGGTGTTAGGGTTCAACCTTGAGAACGAGAAGAAGAAGAATAGGAAGAGTAAAAGGGAAGAAGCAAAGAATGTGGCGGTTTGTTTAGTTAAGACAAGAAAGAGAGGAAGAGAGTAAAAGAAGAACAGGAGAGGTGGAGTGATCCCGATTTTATATGACAATATGATGTATGAGATTATATTCTTAATTTTTCCTTCCTTATAATTATTACTTTATAATGGTGCCAAAAACTTAATCCCAAGCAACGACGCCAAAAACTTGATCCCAATTTTATATGACAATATGATATATGCAGTTATAATCTTAATTTTTTTTCTTACTTAAATTTCTTACTTTGCAACAACGCTAACCAAAAACTTGATCTCTGACAACGGCAAAAAAAACTTGATTTCGAAGTAAATAAAAATACAATTATTATATGTAAATATGGGATACTACGAAAGTATACGTACCGTTATCAAGTAATATATGACTTTTTGATTAAGCTCCGAATATCAAACCCACAAGGAAAAAACACAATATGCAACTAAAATCAAAAGAAAATAGATAACAAATTCTACTTAGCAAAATATTCTTACTCAAACTTTAGATGCTATAATAGGAATGAAAATTTGATACTTTTTGTATTTTTTTCTAAATCAAAGTAAAGTAAACAACTAACTAAACTTAACTAGATATTTATAAAATGAAGGCAATATAAATAAAAATATCTTTTGCCTTATCATGAATCAGTAACAAGTATAAGAATTATGTGGTGGAATTATTCAAATTGTGTTGTGTCAAATATGAGCAATAGTATTCTTTAACCTTACTAGAGATGCTATAAAGAACATTGGCTAACTTAATGTTTGAATAGACTTGAAGATGGGTTAGGTAGGGAAGGTACTAGCTCTCACTATAGAGTTCCCTCTTCTCCCTCCACCTAGAGGCTAACATCTCGTATCAAAACCTAAGACTATAAACCAAATTGGGGGCTCTAGCCTATCACTTTAAATTATTCTAATTTTACACCCTTTAAAGTTTGTTTCCCTACTTATTTGCACTCAATCATATAAATTACGTTCTCATCCATACAATCTCATGTGATTTTTACCATTAGTTGACTGAGACAATATTATCTCGGATCTTACATGTTCTCACAGCAAATATTAACATCTTAATTGGCCAAATCAAGAAGTAAATGAAGTATAAGATTTAAAATGAACACAACTTATTCCAACATTTTAATTTTAATACTTCACACAACTTCTATCCAATATTTAATAACTTTTCATTTTAAGAAAAAAGATAAAGACAACTAATCAAAATTTATGGAGAAAACACAACAACACTTAAGTTTAAAAGTAGAAATCATGCAAACTAAAAAAAAATCTAAATTAAAACCAAATATAGTCCCAAAGATAAACAATTATCTCAAATCCGCTCCATAAAATTTCTTGCTTGAAGTTTCTTCGAATCCCTTCCTTCCCTTATAATACAAACTATAACTCAAAATAAAAAGAAAAGCGGACGGTGGCGTGTGTAGAAGAGTCTCTCTAAAAGAAGAAAAGAGAGAGAGAGGGAGTTCTTTAATCCAAGTATTCTTTTTAATCCAAGTTTTTTTTATAATTTTCTGAAAGTTGCATTGGTGTCTCTTCAAAATGTGTCCACATTCAATTAATCATTCAAGAGTTGCTTCCTTTCAAAAGCCAAATGAATGTATTTTCGTGTCTATTAACTATTTCCCATGTTTTCACCAAGGGTTGCTTCAAACACCTATTCAAAAAATTATCGAATTCATTGAATCATCGAGTAACTAATTTTGGAGCTTAAGCGCGAGGTACTTGGCGCTTAGGCTCATCCTTCTCGATTTTACTAGCGCGTAAGCGCCACTTCTAAGCGCTTAGGCGCCACAGTTCATTTGCACACCTTCTTTAGTTTTGCTCCAAATTTGATCTTTTTTCACTTCTTTCACCATTTTCATCTATTTGATTGCACCTGAAAGAAAAACACACAAATACCTTCCATTAAAGTCTAATATCTCAAAAATATGTATAAAAATGTGTGCATAAAAACTATATATTTTATGTGTATCAAGGAGGAGTAGGATATTGGTGAGAAGAGAAAGAGGAAGAAAGGGTGGTGATGAGAAGAAGTGGAAGGAGAAGAAGAAGGTTGTTTGGCTAAGAAATGAATATTAGAAAGAGAAAAAGAAGAAGGAAGAGAAGAATAATAGTGTAGAAGTCAAAAAATGCATGAGAAGAAGATGAACAAGCGAGCATTTGAGTAAGATACCTAACAAAGAAGAGGAGAAAAGGTATCTAATTTCCTTCATGTACGAGGGCATAAGGGGGTTTATTTAAAGAGCAATATATATGGTGTCAAAGAGTGGGAGTAGTTGAAGTTTCAAAAATGAGTGGTAGCAGGTGAGGTGAGGCATCGATTGGGAGGCACCAATGCTGCTGATGGGAGGCTTAGAAGTGTTGATCTCTCAAATCGGAGTACCTATGAGAATGGTTGGTGAGGCACCTAAGCACTACTTTAGCAAAGGCATTAGGGTAGTGCCAAGGTACTTGAGCCTCAATTTGAAATACATGAAGAACTGTTGGGTGTGCTGTCAACATGCCTCTTAAATGGTTTCAAGGTATTGTGAGTGGCACCTAGGCACCACTTGAGTGGCGTCAAGGTTTCACCTCCTCAGTTGTGACTACATGGGAGGAAAGATGAGGGCATGGATTGAATCAATGCCTACTTTAATTTAGGTTGAGTTTAACTTAATTAATATGAATGAGGTTGGTCTTAGTCATGGTGAGTCATATCTTAAGGTCGAAAGTATGGGCCCCACCCTAGTAGAGAAAATTTTTGTGGATTTATTCTGAAATTTTTAATGAGTTTTAATTAATGAAATTTGGATTTTTAACTTTATTTAATTTTAATTTGAGTTGGATTAAGATTTAAGTGAAATATGGACTGTAATTATTTTTTTTATTATCCTCATTATCATCCAAATCATTGTATTTTTGATGGATCCCCAAAAGAAGTCTGATATCGATACGAACATGCTCGCTTGAAAATTTTTATGATTCAGTTGCACTCACATAATCTATTTTTAAGAATATTACTCTAATGGATTTTTTTGACGTAGGGCAATTTTATGCATGAAAACTTGAAGCACCAAATTTCTCATAAAGATAGTGTGCACTCATCACCAACCTTATTTTTAAACTTTTTCATTTGTGTTAATGAATGTTATATAACTTTTACAATAAAATTTCAAGCACTATGATGATCTTTAGAGACTATAATAATTTTAGGGTACGTTTGTGTTAAGCTGATTATGGTTCAATTTTAGGATTTAGTTGAAGTTATTTATAATTAATTTTATTTTAATTTTGTTAATTTCATATTTTTTAATTAGATTCCATTTTTAGATTTGAATTAAAATCAGCAGATCCATTTTTAGTTAAAGTAGAGTTCAAGACCTGGCTGATCTAAGTTTAGTTCAGTCATCTAGTGACACTGGGATGTGGTTCTAAGTCTAAATGATATTTGATATAAGCCAAGGAAAAGGTTGACCAAAATTGGGATGAACAAAAAGTATTATATTTGTCCCCAGATTGTTATAGAAGACTTTAATTTCAATAGATTTTTATAAGAAAAAGCTGGTGGCAAACAAATTCTTTACTATAAGCTCTTAAATTTTAATTACAATATCTTTAAGACTTACCGTGGTCTAATTGTAAAATTGACGACTCTATAAATATCAAACTAGACACAATTCTGGTTAATGGTGAGTGACTAGACACAATCACTTCCTAATCCCCCTTACATTATTTTTACACATGTTCTTTCTTTTATGAAGTACAAATTTCTATATGAAAGCTACCTAACCTTGAGCTTCAAATTTGAACATATTGTGTTCCTACTTTAGAGCCCTCAAGTGTAATGAGACACCATTTTCACTTCATGCAACAAAATTATTTTTTAAAAATATGACACTTAACTCTCACTATTCACTTGATTCAATTCTCTATTAAGAGACTCACTAAAGAGCAAGAGAAAGCTCATTTCATCCTTAGTAAAAATCAATATTCTCTTCAATAAAATTTATATGTTATGAACAAAGGTGAAAAACTTAATAAATTTAATTTAGTGTGTGACTTATGATTGTCTCAAAGATCCAAAGCCAAAGGCTAAAAATGGGATAATATATATAATCTTGATTTCCACCACTCCAAACTTAGAAATTGAATAACTCAAATACCATCATGGAAAATTTCAATCTTTTTTTTGGACTTTTATACTCTTAGAGATATTGAAAATGAAATCAATAATTACTTCTAAACTCTTTTCCTTTCTATCAAAACATACAACCCAACCACTACGCTACCTGACAACACCATACTCACATATCTCTTTTGTTTTTTTGGTTGTCATGATTTCTAAAGAGTTTAAAGAGACTAATAGCACATATTTAAATTGACCACAAATACATCTCCAATAATGAATGAATTCTCTTTCGAGTTTTTTTTAGATTCTTGGGATATTATTGGTGATCAAGTATATGAAGTTTTCAGACTCTCCTTTCTCAGTAAGAAAAATTCATAATTTGATTGTAAATTAATTGAATTCAAGTTTTCCA
>NW_018164757.1:643786-651707 GCF_001263595.1 Phalaenopsis equestris | reverse complement strand
CCCTAGTAGAGAAAATTTTGTACCGTTATCAAGTAATATATGACTTTTTGATTAAGCTCCGAATATCAAACCCACAAGGAAAAAACACAATATGCAACTAAAATCAAAAGAAAATAGATAACAAATTCTACTTAGCAAAATATTCTTACTCAAACTTTAGATGCTATAATAGGAATGAAAATTTGATACTTTTTGTATTTTTTTCTAAATCAAAGTAAAGTAAACAACTAACTAAACTTAACTAGATATTTATAAAATGAAGGCAATATAAATAAAAATATCTTTTGCCTTATCATGAATCAGTAACAAGTATAAGAATTATGTGGTGGAATTATTCAAATTGTGTTGTGTCAAATATGAGCAATAGTATTCTTTAACCTTACTAGAGATGCTATAAAGAACATTGGCTAACTTAATGTTTGAATAGACTTGAAGATGGGTTAGGTAGGGAAGGTACTAGCTCTCACTATAGAGTTCCCTCTTCTCCCTCCACCTAGAGGCTAACATCTCGTATCAAAACCTAAGACTATAAACCAAATTGGGGGCTCTAGCCTATCACTTTAAATTATTCTAATTTTACACCCTTTAAAGTTTGTTTCCCTACTTATTTGCACTCAATCATATAAATTACGTTCTCATCCATACAATCTCATGTGATTTTTACCATTAGTTGACTGAGACAATATTATCTCGGATCTTACATGTTCTCACAGCAAATATTAACATCTTAATTGGCCAAATCAAGAAGTAAATGAAGTATAAGATTTAAAATGAACACAACTTATTCCAACATTTTAATTTTAATACTTCACACAACTTCTATCCAATATTTAATAACTTTTCATTTTAAGAAAAAAGATAAAGACAACTAATCAAAATTTATGGAGAAAACACAACAACACTTAAGTTTAAAAGTAGAAATCATGCAAACTAAAAAAAAATCTAAATTAAAACCAAATATAATCACAAAGATAAAAATTTATCTCAAATCCTCCCCACCAAACTCTTGAAGTTTCTTCGAATCCCTTCCTTCCCTTATAATACAAACTATAACTAAAAATAAAAAAAAAAGCGGACGGTGGCGTGTGTAGAAGAGTCTCTCTAAAAGAAGAAAAGAGAGAGAGAGGGAGTTCTTCAATCCAAGTTTTTTTTGATAATTTTATGAAAGTTGCATTGGTGTCTCTTTAAAATGTGTCCACATTCAATTAATCATTCAAGAGTTGCTTCCTTTCAAAAGCCAAATGAATGTATTTTCGTGTCTATTAACTATTTCCCATGTTTTCACCAAGGGTTGCTTCAAACACCTATTCAAAAAATTATCGAATTCATTGAATCATCGAGTAACTAATTTTGGAGCTTAAGCGCGAGGTACTTGGCGCTTAGGCTCATCCTTCTCGATTTTACTAGCGCGTAAGCGCCACTTCTAAGCGCTTAGGCGCCACAGTTCATTTGCACACCTTCTTTAGTTTTGCTCCAAATTTGATCTTTTTTCACTTCTTTCACCATTTTCATCTATTTGATTGCACCTGAAAGAAAAACACACAAATACCTTCCATTAAAGTCTAATATCTCAAAAATATGTATAAAAATGTGTGCATAAAAACTATATATTTTATGTGTATCAAGGAGGAGTAGGATATTGGTGAGAAGAGAAAGAGGAAGAAAGGGTGGTGATGAGAAGAAGTGGAAGGAGAAGAAGAAGGTTGTTTGGCTAAGAAATGAATATTAGAAAGAGAAAAAGAAGAAGGAAGAGAAGAATAATAGTGTAGAAGTCAAAAAATGCATGAGAAGAAGATGAACAAGCGAGCATTTGAGTAAGATACCTAACAAAGAAGAGGAGAAAAGGTATCTAATTTCCTTCATGTACGAGGGCATAAGGGGGTTTATTTAAAGAGCAATATATATGGTGTCAAAGAGTGGGAGTAGTTGAAGTTTCAAATATGAGTGGTAGCAGGTGAGGTGAGGCATCGATTGGGAGGCACCAATGCTGCTGATGGGAGGCTTAGAAGTGTTGATCTCTCAAATCGGAGTACCTATGAGAATGGTTGGTGAGGCACCTAAGCACTACTTTAGCAAAGGCATTAGGGTAGTGCCAAGGTACTTGAGCCTCAATTTGAAATACATGAAGAACTGTTGGGTGTGCTGTCAACATGCCTCTTAGATGGTTTCAAGGTATTGTGAGTGGCACCTAGGCACCACTTGAGTGGCGTCAAGGTTTCACCTCCTCAGTTGTGACTACATGGGAGGAAAGATGAGGGCATGGATTGAATCAATGCCTACTTTAATTTAGGTTGAGTTTAACTTAATTAATATGAATGAGGTTGGTCTTAGTCATGGTGAGTCATATCTTAAGGTCGAAAGTATGGGCCCCACCCTAGTAGAGAAAATTTTTGTGGATTTATTCTGAAATTTTTAATGAGTTTTAATTAATGAAATTTGGATTTTTAACTTTATTTAATTTTAATTTGAGTTGGATTAAGATTTAAGTGAAATATGGACTGTAATTAATTTTTTTATTATCCTCATTATCATCCAAATCATTGTATTTTTGATGGATCCCCAAAAGAAGTCTGATATCGATACGAACATGCTCGCTTGAAAATTTTTATGATTCAGTTGCACTCACATAATCTATTTTTAAGAATATTACTCTAATGGATTTTTTTGACGTAGGGCAATTTTATGCATGAAAACTTGAAGCACCAAATTTCTCATAAAGATAGTGTGCACTCATCACCAACCTTATTTTTAAACTTTTTCATTTGTGTTAATGAATGTTATATAACTTTTACAATAAAATTTCAAGCACTATGATGATCTTTAGAGACTATAATAATTTTAGGGTACGTTTGTGTTAAGCTGATTATGGTTCAATTTTAGGATTTAGTTGAAGTTATTTATAATTAATTTTATTTTAATTTTGTTAATTTCATATTTTTTAATTAGATTCCATTTTTAGATTTGAATTAAAATCAGCAGATCCATTTTTAAAAACATTGCTCAATTTTAGTTAAAGTAGAGTTCAAGACCTGGCTGATCTAAGTTTAGTTCAGTCATCTAGTGACACTGGGATGTGGTTCTAAGTCTAAATGATATTTGATATAAGCCAAGGAAAAGGTTGACCAAAATTGGGATGAACAAAAAGTATTATATTTGTCCCCAGATTGTTATAGAAGACTTTAATTTCAATAGATTTTTATAAGAAAAAGCTGGTGGCAAACAAATTCTTTACTATAAGCTCTTAAATTTTAATTACAATATCTTTAAGACTTACCGTGGTCTAATTGTAAAATTGACGACTCTATAAATATCAAACTAGACACAATTCTGGTTAATGGTGAGTGACTAGACACAATCACTTCCTAATCCCCCTTACATTATTTTTACACATGTTCTTTCTTTTATGAAGTACAAATTTCTATATGAAAGCTACCTAACCTTGAGCTTCAAATTTGAACATATTGTGTTCCTACTTTAGAGCCCTCAAGTGTAATGAGACACCATTTTCACTTCATGCAACAAAATTATTTTTTAAAAATATGACACTTAACTCTCACTATTCACTTGATTCAATTCTCTATTAAGAGACTCACTAAAGAGCAAGAGAAAGCTCATTTCATCCTTAGTAAAAATCAATATTCTCTTCAATAAAATTTATATGTTATGAACAAAGGTGAAAAACTTAATAAATTTAATTTAGTGTGTGACTTATAATTATCTCAAAGATCCAAAGCCAAAGGCTAAAAATGGGATAATATATATAATCTTGATTTCCACCACTCCAAACTTAGAAATTGAATAACTCAAATACCATCATGGAAAATTTCAATCTTTTTTTTGGACTGTTATACTCTTAGAGATATTGAAAATGAAATCAATAATTACTTCTAAACTCTTTTCCTTTCTATCAAAACATACAACCCAACCACTACGCTACCTGACAACACCATACTCACATATCTCTTTTGTTTTTTTGGTTGTCATGATTTCTAAAGAGTTTAAAGAGACTAATAGCACATATTTAAATTGACCACAAATACATCTCCAATAATGAATGAATTCTCTTTCGAGTTTTTTTTAGATTCTTGGGATATTATTGGTGATCAAGTATATGAAGTTTTCAGACTCTCCTTTCTCAGTAAGAAAAATTCATAATTTGATTGTAAATTAATTGAATTCAAGTTTTCCATCCCAATATTTTGTAATGCCATGGTAAATATCTCACAAGTTTTTTATAAGTACACCAATGATATTAACTACTTTAGTATTAAATCTGAAAACCTTCAGACTATTCATCTTCTTTTGAATTATATATGATACATTAGTGTTTGGAAAAAAATATTTCTCTAAAGTTAATTTAACCAAATAAAATTTACATTCTTTTCTACAAGGTTTTGCTCTTCACATTAATGTTGCCAAATGAAAACTATTCTTTTCTATTAAGGAATTTTCCTAAACTTAATAAAAAAATTGCCTTAAATTATACATTCCATCCCTTTAAGGCTATATCTTTTGATTTTAGCCTATTGTTGACAAAATGAAATCCTTTTTAGATAGCAAGAAAGCTCAATATAAGTTCATGATAGAAGTATGTCAATTATTGAATTTAACTCTCTAACATTGTTTCTTACTAAAGTCAATCTATTATTATTTTTAATTATTGCATTAAGGCCGTTAGTTATCTTTGCTCTAAATTCCTCTAACATGTCAAAATGTATGATAAAAAAGTGATACTAAATTTCCTCAGACAAAATTAATCGCACTTAAAACTATAATTTTTTGGTCATTTACACTATTAACAACATAACAAGGCATTCATATTTAAAATCATCTATAGATTATGTCATATATATATATATATATGTCTGTCGTGGTACCTTACACCTCTTGTATCTCTTGATCTCAAAGTTAAATTTAACATGACTTCCTATTTATAGTAACATATCATTTTCTTTAAATCTAAGTGGATTTATATTTGGCTTTATTGGGACTGTTGGCTTCATTAAAAATCCCCAATTGATATATATATTTCTTTCGCACATTCTAATGAGATTCTCAAAAGTTGGCTGCCATGCACATCAACTTTTCTTCTCTGTCCTACTTTTCTCCAAATTCTGCAATATGTGCTTGATGGGGGAAACATTCATATGATTTTGAGAAGATTCAACCTCCTTTTTATTAACTATATTATCTATCACATTTAGAGAAAAGAATGAAAGAATTTTCCGCAAAATTTTTTTTATTTTCTCTACTTATTTATTTTAAATCAAATTTGCTTTGTTTGCTATAATTTCAAATTGGAAGCAACAATCTATGCTTCAAAATACTCAAAATTATTCCATCCTAATTGCTACCTTATGGTTTACTATGGTGCTAAATTAAGCTTTGTTTATGGGTTTGTGCTTCTTTATCGATTCCTACGATATACTCTATAATAATCTTGACTTTGTCATTGAAAATCCCTAGCATCCAATTTCTGCCTTTCATTGTTGTCAATTTACTTCATCTACTTGATTGCAGCATATCAGCTCATTTTTCCCAGCCGATCATTTCTTACACTTTAGGATATGTTTTGGGCAGCTGCAGTTTATTGAATAATTTGTTGATAAACTGATTAAAAATAATCTGCTGATAAGATAGGTGCGGTGACTATTACAAATTTTATTTTTTTGGAAAAACTAGACCGTGTCTAGAAAGCTACCACCGCACTTAAATACGTGTGATGCAGTGTGAAAACACTATTTTCGGCTTTTTTAAAACGCATAAGCTGTCGAAATGAAGTTTACCCAAATAGGCCAGGTCGTTTTCAAAACGTCACCGCACCAACTAAGCTGCCCGTTGGAAAAGCTAGACCGTATCTAGGAAGCTACCACCGCACTTAGATACGTGCGATGCAGTGTGAAAACACTATTTTTGGCTTTTTTAAAACGCATAAGCTGTCGAAATGCAGTTTACCCAAATAGGCCAGGTCCTTTTCAAAACGTCACCGCACCAACTAAGCTGCCCTAAACGAGCTCTTATTGACCCTGTTTGGAGTCCGAAAAACTCATGATTTCCTAAATAAAAAATTTACTAAGAAAATGGATGATATTTTCTGGTGCAAGAGTGAGTGTTGTTGCTCAAAATTATTTAATTTGATAAAATAAAATTTCATAAAGGCTCGCATATGCTCACACTATAAACGTACTAACTCAAAACTTTTATGTTGATTAATAACTACTATTCTTAGTGAAATTATATATGGGTTAAAAGACTACATTGCCATTTATAAATTTAAATTGCACATTTTGTGACAATTTGACTCATTCTTGTCCCCCAAGGATGAAATAAAAATTTATTTACGACTAATATTTTCTGTAAACCAGCAACTGACGTGTGCTTATGAAATCTGACATCATGACTTCAGTTTTAGTCCCACTTAAGGCTCGAAAATTGCATGAAGAAAGCGCACTTTCTTTTATCAGAAATAGTTCCAGAATATTTGCCCTGCTGTTCATCGTTCCATCTTCATTGTTTGGATGATTTCACACTCCTCCTATTGCCTTGCTAAATTAATACTAGGTTGATTCAAATATAAACTAAACTTGATTTGGATAAAATCAAATCATGCATCTATCTTAACATTTTTAGGGTTAATTAAATGTTCAAAAAATGAACATGTACGAAGGGCTTGTTAAAGAGAAAATTTAGAAAGGTTGCATTTTTTTTGAAAGGCTTCATTAAGAAATGATGGAATTTTATATCTAAAGGTATGGGATAACACACTTTCAAAATGATGCTAAAAGAATAATGGTCAAACAAGTAATAAAGCTTATTTAATATTTTTATAAATTTATATACTTCTATTTCCTTTTTTTCTTCTTGCAATAAAAGCGATAAGTATAGTAAAAAATACTCGCAAGAAATGTATGCATGCTACCATAAACAAGTTACAAGAGATTCAAATGTTTAATTAGAACTAGTTGTTGTGAGTCATCAAATATTACTGTGAGTTGCATGAAATAAGAGCCACTAACCATTGTTCTTGTTCGTCTTCGAAACTACAACACCAATAAGAGGTGAAATTATTGCATCAGGACAATCAATGCAAATTTGTATCAGGTGTCCAATAACAGGAGGCCACGTAACAATTTGGGTCCACTAACATACACGGATCAGGCCCGGACTGCCACATCTGTTATTGTACACCTGATGCAATGCAATAATTTTTCCAAAAAAAAAAAACCATAAGAAAATACAGAATCACAATAAAGAGACGTCTATGCTACTTACTAATTTCAACCACCATCTCCAATGTCTCGCTTGTTCGACCAACCCAAGATATAAAATTTTCGATCCCAATCCAAAAAAAAAACCAAATTCACAATAACAGAAAACCAACATCACGTTCGTCCATTATAACTAAGGCCATCACAACGGCGAAGATCTCATCGCGTGATACGACTGAACAGCCGATACATGTCCGACTGTTGCACTGGCTTCAGCAGAAAATCTTCTGCTCCTTCCTTCAAGCACCTGGACCAAAAAAAAAAATGAATACTACCAGCGAAAATAAGAAGAAAGTGGATTCCGAACCGTACATTTTGATCTGGGTCGGAACGTTCTCCGAAGACATTATGACCACCGGTATGTTCTGAAACTCCGCCGACTCCTGCCATACCCCAATGCACGTAATTATCAATCAGAAAAAAACCTGAAATTGTAAATGTACCTCTTTTTTTTATTATTATTTTGCTAAACCCTTTACTTATATGTTAATTAGGAAAAATTATTGCTTGCTTGCATGCAGTTAAAAAAAAAATGGTATTTAAGTGGTCCGAAACCGACACCACACCACATGCAAATTTACGTGCGGTAATCACATACAACAAGCGTTCGTTAATTAGAAGTTACCTTGATACGTTTGAGAAGTTCGAAACCA
>NW_018164757.1:635116-643686 GCF_001263595.1 Phalaenopsis equestris | reverse complement strand
GGAAAAATTATTGCTTGCTTGCATGCAGTTAAAAATAAAAATGGTATTTAAGTGGTCCGGAACCGACACCACATGCAAATTTACGTGCGGTAATCACATGCAACAAGCGTTCGTTAATTAAAAGTTACCTTGATACGTTTGAGAAGTTCGAAACCAGTCATCTCAGGCATCCAGTAGTCGGTGATTATCATACTAACGTCTGGATCCTGCAAAAAATTAGTAGAGAATTAACAATTAGAATGTTAAAATAGAAAAAAAAAGAAGAAGAAGAAGGGAAGAAATGATGAACCCACCAAGCCCAGCAACTCCAACGCCTGCACTCCGCTCTCAACAGTTGTCACTGTCCGTGAAGCAATTAATATTAGAAGCAAACAAATGTAGAAGTATCTAAAGAGATAGATACTCGAATGGTCGAAAATATAAAAGAAAAAAAAATGATAGATCCAAAATATTTACGTAAGAACAGAATAGAATTAATACATATATACATATAATTAGGTATGATCATGTGCATAAAGTTATGATTTTGTTCATGTAATGCGATTGGATGCTTTAAAAATATAAACTTTTTCTAATTCGTTTTAAGCCTTTCAGTAATGTGTGCTAAGATTTCATTAGTACATGATTAAACAATGACCGGAGAAGTGAGCAGAACGTAACTCAAATTCATTCATAATGTCTTAAGAAAAAAATTTGCTTGCGTAAGAAGTTTGCAGAGTTGCGTACATCGAAAGTTATTCAGAGGGAGGGTATGGAGGGTTAGATCCGGGTTTTACTCCCGTGTATCATTTCTGTAACCCGGATATAACCCCTAATACTCTCTAAATAACTTTCGATGTACCCTCTAAATAACTTTCGATGTACGCATCTCAACAAACGTCTTATGTATGCAAATTTTTCTCCTTAACTTTCGATGTACCCTCTAAATAACTTTCGATGTATGCATCTCTACAAACGTATGCAAATTTTTCTCCTTACACCCATATCCCAAAAGAAATAACGAAACTGCAATAAAAAAAAAATAAAAAAAGAAATAGTAAAATGTTAAGAGGACCTTTGTACTTCAAGTTACGCAAGAGCCGAGCTATGACGGCTCGATCAACGGAGTTGTCGTCAACAGCAAGCACGTGAAACTCCCTTCCACGGTTGCCGGCGCCACCGCCACCGCCGGTCGCCATTCTGCCTTGAATTGAAAGAAAGGAAAAGGAAAAGAGAAATGGAGCAAGCGGCTGATTTATCGGAATGCGAACTATTCGTCTCCAGTTCTGATTTTATAGAGAGAGATACCGTGGGGATTTGATAAACAGTTTAACACCGCCGTACACCGCAAGCACTTTTTTCTGCTCTTGACAGGTGGCGTTATTGTGGATGTGAGTGCAGTAATTACGGTGGCAGAAGGAAGTAGAGCCGGAAACGACCGTATCTCTAAAATGTGGGCCCCGCAGAAAGATTGACCTTGGATTTCCCCCCGTATGAAATAGGTTCATCACCTTTGGCTCTCGTTTCCGACAGCTCACAGCACGTCATCTCACATATCAAATAAAGAGGAATATGCAATATTTCGGCAACCATGTTTCCTTTATTTATAACATTTTAATAAATACGATAATAATTTTAAAACCTTAACTTATAAATAAGCTAATTTAAATAATATATATCCAACATTTATGGAGGAGGTAATAGAATGTATATTTTCTATATAAAAAAACTTACATTCATAGCATTTAAAACTACTAATTGCTAACTTAAATATTATTTGGCTCAATTTTCTCAATAAAATAATAATTAACTTTTATATTTATGTCCATGAGCCTATGTGCTCATTTTTTTACAATCTCATTTAGAGACCAAACAATTATTTGCTTAATAACAAAGTGATTGCTTTTTTCATTATTTATTTTATAATTTTATGTTTTATGTACTTTAATTATTTTGTTTGAAATTAAAGATATATGTTAAAAATATCAGGTAAATTGATATATAAATTAAATTTTGCTTTTATTGTATTGCAAAATCGTCCAAGATCGAGTCGATGTGAAGTGGGGAGCCAACTTCTGCCAACTTAATAATTTTTTTTAACATGCCAACTCTGCAAATCGACTTGCGCGGAAACCTCTGTTAATGTATTTGTTTGGGAAAATTTTAAGACATTTCGATCAAGCTATTTGGCAGATCAAGATGTCTTATTAACTTAACAAGTTAATTCAACTTCTTCAAACCAGTCAAGCGGAACATAGATTGTCAAGACAAAGAAATAATCAGGCTACAAGCCCTTTAATTTTGTTTTAAGCTATATATCTTATTTTCTATGTATCAATATATGTACCATACCATAAGCAAATTCAAAGGTATAAATTGAGGAGGTTGCCTTAGTGTATGGAGAATGCAACTCTATAATCACTTCATAATGAAAATCTCATAACCTTCTCCTCTCTCTCTCTCTACTCTTTTTACTTGTATTCTATTTTTTTCTTGGTTGGCTTACTGCAGGAGTCCATGTACAACTGAAGATAAAATATCCTCCATACTGCCATGAGCATGGTGCATGTCATAACATAAAGTGGACCTTTCCATAAGACAAGACCTTGCAATAGAGCAAATTCAGTGAGCATAAAGTGCATCAAAGAATTCATGTTGCATTAAATAAAAGACTTGATGAACTAGATGATGATGATGATATGCAAAGCCATAGAGTGAGTATCCATAGTGACATCTTGTTTCAAGAATCGATCTAAATTTTTCAGAAAACTAATTGTGTATAGACGAAGGATAGCTACTAGTGTGCAAAGAGCACTACCCTTTACTCCATAAAATGAACATGGGACTTATATCTTGGACAGTGAAAATTTATCTCCATCAAATTTTAGAAAAGAAATAAGATAAGTTTTTGTGAAGAGGGAATATCAACTGAGAAATGCATTCTACTTAGATTTATAGAGCTAAGGTGCAAAATTAGTTTAATATTTCTACTCTAGAGTGCTACATGAGAAGTTTAAACAATGCCATCATTGTGGCCTCATTCGGATAGATAGTTTATTTGTTGAGGATTAGTTACATACTAAAAGTTTCATTCCTTTTCTATGACTCTTAATGATTCAAACCTCATTAGATTAACAACATATCACTTAGGGTAGTAAAATATTTTCCCAAGTTTTAATGCACATTTATTTTATATTTTTCCAATGCTTGGAAACCACAAAAGAGTGCATAGGATTTAATATGAATGCACCAAAAATCTACGTCTTGTTAAGGAGTTTTATTTCTGATTCTTAGATGGAGATGTTAGAAGTGAAGAATCTAAAGCTTGCATTATAATTCATTGTTGCACCTACTAAGAGCCCATGCAAAGTTTTGTTTCACTATGCTCTTTGGATACAACACTTGAATAACCATGTAAAATTATTTGAGCTTAATGATATTATAGTTTAACTAAGAAGTATAATTCATTTCTAAGTACTTTCTGTGTGATTAAAAATGAGCTGCATCAATTTAAGAAGAATATCTATTGATCTAGTTATGAGAATAGTGACGACCCTATCTAGTTTGAGGCTATAAAAAGTGTTAAGAAGTGTTGATTCTACCCTTACAATGTGATACCACTCCAAGCTCAAGAAAGTGCATGTTTCATATCAATAATAACATATTTTATAGTGCTAAATGTCGATCCCACAGAGAATGAGGTGATTCTAAAATAAGAAAAATTTTATCCTAATACTTTTAAGTCATAGCATGAAAAGTTAAAACTATTCTTAGTCCTAAGAAGTAACCTTAAAGTATCTTAAGAAATTTTAAAATATAAATCCTACAAAAATCTTAGTTAACGTGGTTTGAATTGATGAATATCATGTTCTAGAAATACCCTCACTTGTAATTATTTAAGTGTAGTATAGGAATTGAAAAGTGCAAATTATAAAAGAGGTTAGAGACAAATAGAAGCAACACTCTTATTTACCCAATATTAAGTTTGGGCTACTATCATTGTATTAATGTAGAGTTAGTGGAGATAATGGGAGAGTGGGTTGATTACATGAAAGTAAGAGTGGCTAGGAGTTATGAGGGAGTTAGATTTTGATATTTAATGGCTAGGATTTGCTTAAATGGAATGAATTCACTTACTGTTAATTAAGCCAATAAAACATGACCACTTAGATTAGTGTGGTGGTCAAATAAGGACAACTATATAGGATAATGACATTTTGATAATTAAGGCCAAAGAAAGGGGCTTTCCATAAAATTAGTTAGAATAATTAGAAAAATTAAAAACTATATATATATATATATATATATATATATAAAGAGATTATATATATATTGATTACTCTTGCTTTCACTAACAAACCTACTACTTGTAATTTCAGATTTCTTAATGTTTGGTTGTCTCGTGATTATTTTCTAAGTTTGATTAAGCAAAACTGGTGCTCTCAAGGTGATGTGAGTCCTTGGTACACACTTTGAAAACTACATAAACAGGTGGCTCGAGCTCTTAAAATGTAGAACAAACAAGTTTTTGGTAATTTTCATAATAGGGTCACTCAGGCTGAGAAATTGCTGGACCACCTGGAGGCTCAGGTGGAAAGGTGCCCAGAGATGATGGAGGAGGTGGCTTCTACTCACGCATCTCTTCTTGACTCCATTACTTTGGAAGATAATTTCCTGCAGCAAAAGGCTAACGATGTAACATTTACTTGTGGAGATCGAAATGCAAAATATTTTCATGCTACCATAAACTATCGAAGGATTCTCAATACTATCCTTAAGATTATCTCTAAGCAGGGGAATGTTATTACTGGAGAGCAGGAGCTTGACAACAGTGCTATGCAATTTTTTTCTGACTTATTTGGCACTTATACACACGTGCTTCCTGTTGATGGTACACTTTTTGAAAATAATAGAGATTATGTGGCTGGTTTGGAACTCTCTGATAGCCCTACAGAACAAGATATTTTTATTGCTTTTAAGAAAATCAACCAGAATAAAGCTCCAGGGCCAGACGGGTTTACTTCTAAATTTTATGTGACTTGTTGGGAGATTATTAAAAAAGATATTATCCTTGCAATCCGAAGTTGCTTTCTTAGAGATAATCCAGGTAATTTTTTCTCTTATGCTCTCATTGTGCTCATCCCTAAATTTAATGATAAGAATAGATGGGAGAACTTCAAGCCAATTTCTCTAACTTCTATTATATCTAAAGTTATTAGTAAGTTGATAGTTGCTAGACTTCAATTACACCTGTCTGCTATTATTGCCTCTGAGCAATCTGCTTTCATTAAGGGAAGGAAGATTACTGAAAATATCCTTTTGGCTCAAGAGATGATTGTAGATTTGGATAGGAAATGCAGTGAGGAATATGGTGATTAAGTTAGACATTCAGAAAACTTATGATTCTACATGCTAGGATTTCATTCTGAATGTCTTAACAGCTAGAGGCTTTAATAGAGCTTTTATTTCCCTCATCAGAAGGTGGCTGGTTAGTAATTACTATTGTGTGCTTATCAATGGTAACTCATATGGCTTTTTCTCTGCTAATAGAGGGATCATACAGGGTGATCCGTTCTCTCCCACCATATTCATAATAACTTTTGATTATTTCTCTAGATTAATTACTAAAATGTAGGTACATCATCCTCATATGAATTTATCTCACAAATCTACAATGCTTGTTAGTCATTTGTCTTATGTTCACGATTCTATTCTTTTCTGTAATGCTTCTAAAGCAGCTTGGAAAATTTTAATGGCTTACATTAAAACTTTCCAATAAACTTTTGGGCTTACTTTAGCCAGGCCAAATGTATGATGTACTTTGGTAAAAATGTTAAAAATGATACAAAGTTGTGGGTTACTGATTTCACAAGCTTTAAATATGCCTCCTTGCCTCTTAAATATCTGGGTGTGAATCTTATTAAAGGAAGGAGAAGACAAACTCAGATGGATGATGTTGTTGCTAAAATTAAATCAAGAATGGATTATTGGAAGAACAACTTTCTTTCTAATGGGGGTAAATTAACTCTTTTGAAGAGTGTTCTTCATAGCATCCGATTATATGGTTTATAAGTATTGAATCTTATGAAGAGCACTTTAAAAATTTTACATATCATGTTTAACAAATTTCTTTGGTCTGGGAATGGGACTAGGAAGAGGTGGATCACTTGGGAGAACTATGTAAGCCACATTTTTCTGGGGGTCTTTAGATCACATTGCACAAATCAACAAGTGTAAATTGTGGTTCAAATTCAGAGCTAGGGCCTCTCTTTGGGCTCAATTTATGCATCAAAAGTATTGTAAGCATCTTCACCCTTCCTTAGTTTCTTAGAAGGTTAGTGATTCTAAAATATGAAATTATTTTATTAATGCTAAAGATGTAGCAAATAGTTTCATTTTTTGGAACATTGGTGAAGAGAGGATCTCCTTTTGGCATGAGCAATGAGGTTTGAGTAATGTTTCTCCCTCTGATGCCACAGTAAATGATAATGTGATTTCTGATTTTTGGAGAGACAGATCGCGGGATATTGACAAGCTGATGGCCACTGTTGGTGATAATGCATTAAAGATTGCTCAAATTCCTATTGATCAAAACAAAAGAGATGTCTCTATGTGGAAGTTCACTTTACTTGCATCTGTTACCAAGATGATTTATAAAAATCTGCATACCTTCTCGATTTGGGGGTGGAGTAAAATAATTTGGTGAAATCATATTTCCCCTTCCATATCTTTCTTTCTTTGGAGGTTTTTTCTATCTATGCCACCTTTAGATGATATTCTCAAGTTAAAGGGCTTGAGATTGACTTCTAAATGAGGAGATTTATGCACATTTATTTTTTGACTGTCACCATGCTAAAGAGGTTTGGATCATGATTGGTAGTTATTTTGGTGTGGTTTGGCCTCAGATTTTTTAGGTCAAACACATCCTATCGGTTTGGAAAGATTCATCTCTTGCTCAAAGTAAACTTGATTCCACTCACTATTTTTTGGTTATTGTGGATTTCTAGAAACAGTTTCAAGTATCAAAATTCTCCCCCTTCCTCCTCCATTACAGCTTCTCACATTTTATCACACTATTTTAAATTCAGTAGATATTTTCTAGGTGAAGCCCATGGTGTTGCTTCCTCTGCTATTACACGGCCTCTTATTTTTAAGTGGCAGCCTCCTGATTTGGGTTGGATCAAAATCAATGTTTATGGTAGTTGGTCTAACAATACGGCTGGGTTTGGTGGTGTCTTTAGAGATAAATTGGGCAATATTTTATGTTATTTTGCTTCTTCTATCATTGTAGAATGCCCTTTGGAACTTGAATGCTGAGTTGTTCTCCTTGTGGTACAGATGGCTTCAATTTTTTAGTTTTCTAAGTTTTATGTGGAATATGATTCCAAGATACTTTTCCAAATTCTTTCTAAATCTCAACAACCCCATCAGAATGTGGTAAATATTATTAATAGGATCAGGTTTTTTATATCCTCTAACAACCTCAGGATGCGCCTGAGCTTCATTTTTAGGGAGGGCAATACATCTACTGATTGGTTGGCAAGAGTGGACAATGCAAATATTACAATTGGATTACAACTGTCTGGTATTATGAGTAGGGTTCTTAATGGAGATAAATTGGAAGTCCCTTTCATCAGTATTTAGTCTTTGTTTAGGGTGCCTTTATGGATTTCTGCTCTTCTGCTTACCTCTACTCTATGTTGCACCAGTCTTCTATTTTTGTCTTATTTCAGATGGTTCAGGTTGCTCGGAATTCTTGTGTTTCTAGCTCATTTTTGGTGTTTGTATTACCTGTTTTTGACGGAAGGTTGCAGAGGTTACAAGATATGGTGTCTATTGAGAGCCCTCTTCGCTTTGGTTCCTGATTTTGTTAGATGTTTGGTTTGTAGTCTCGGCCACCTACTTTTAATGCTTATGTTTGGATTTTGGTAATTGTTGTGACTTTTTTGTTGCCAAGGGATAGAGTTTAGAGGCTAATTTTGTATCAAGAGCCTTATTGGATGTGGATTCAAAAGTTTTTGTATGGCTTCAGCTCTTGGTTTTGGCTTCTACTTTCGGTTTTCATGGAACTGATTTTGGTTTTGGTATTTTTTGGTCTCAATTCATTTGGTTGGGTATACATGTATATGTTTTATTTATACGACCTTTTTTGGTGTTATGATTTTTTTGGTCTTCATTTTTTGGGTGATTTTGAGTGGAGTTGTATTAAGGTTGAGGACCCCCCATATGAGTGAGTATTTTTTTGGTGTTAATTCTGGGTGTTCCTCTCCCTACCCTTTTATGTAATCACTTTTTTATTAACACACAAGGAGCTGAATAATGCTCCTTTACTCTCTCTCTCTCTCTCTCTCTCTCTATATATATATATATATATATATATACATACATATATGTATGTATGTATATATACATATATGTATGTATGTATACATACATATATGTATGTATGTATACATACATATATGTATGTATGTATACATACATATATGTATGTATGTATACATACATATATGTATGTATGTATACATACATATATGTATGTATGTATACATACATATATGTATATATAGAGATATATATATGTATATATA
>NW_018164757.1:634487-635073 GCF_001263595.1 Phalaenopsis equestris | reverse complement strand
TCACTCATAAGGGTGACCCATCCACTTACATCCTCATCACAAAACAGAAGGGAGAAAAAAAAACATTGTATATATATATATATATATATATATCATACATATATATATCTATGTATAGATAGATGTATCTATGTATACATATATGTATGTATGTATACATATATGTATGTATGTATACAAATATGTATGTATGTATACATATATGTATGTATACATAGATATATGTATGTATGTATACATACATATATATGTATACATATGTTTATATATGTATATATATGTATAGATACACAAAACATTGTATATATATATATATATATATATATCATACATATATATATCTATGTATAGATAGATGTATCTATGTATACATATATGTATGTATGTATACAAATATGTATGTATGTATACATATATGTATGTATACATAGATATATGTATGTATGTATACATACATATATATGTATACATATGTTTATATATGTATATATATGTATAGATACATATGTATATGTATAGATATATATGTATGTATACATAGATATATATATGTATACATATATATGTATGTATACATACATACATA